>NC_139218.1:350843515-351023515 GCF_055691185.1 Crinia signifera | reverse complement strand
GTACACATTAAAGCAAGCATGAAGGTACTCTATAAAACAAACAGAAGAAAATACAACAAAGTTTAACATGAGATTAGCGTTCGCCAGCCGTGCTGCTGTGAGCTGATTTCATCAAGTTGTAACAAATTCCGCAGACCCCCTTGAACTGACTACCGTACTTCTTTTCAGCCTCTTTGGCAGTCAAAGTTGATACAGGAGGTGTTGAAAACTAATCAGTGTCCAATGAGCCAAATGGTAAAAATGAACACACTATCGTGTTCTACCCACTGACATTTAGTTTGTTTCTGAGCACATTCTGTTAACAAGTTGCCGCATGAATTACAAAAACTCCTCTATAATCCCTCGGGAAATGAAAAAAGAGATTATGATATTTCAGCATACCCTAAAAGAGAAGAAAAAAAAATGAATTGATTGACATTTTGTAAACATTTTGTAACAATTCTTTTTGTGTAGAAGGATTGATATGATGGTTTAAAAAAGGAAATATTTTATAAAATCTTTTAATTTTAAATTATTTTTTTTTACTCCAAAATTCATTTGATTTACCTTAAAAGAAGAAAAAAACTATTACAAAACAGTACTTGACGTATTATATAACCAGAGATAGTGGGCAACGTCCAGAAAAGCCAAATGCTTAAGATACTGGGACAATGCTTTTCATTATAGTGAGGATATATCCCGGTGCTCACGCTATCTGTTTCTGTAGCTATACTCGGTATAGTGGTTGCCAGACATTCCATGGATCATTTGAAGATGGCAGAAGAGTCATAATGTTATATAAAAAGAACTGGGTGCCACGAGGGTAGCTGGCAATGTCTTTATCAGATAGTATCTATTGCACTTTGTGTGCCAGATCATGATACGGGCAGCTATTTATTACCCACAAGTCTTTTGTTTATTTTTCACTGCCTTAAAAGATCTCAAAATTTTAAAAATATATATTTTATTGATATAAAATAGTAAAAAGCATAAAAATAATAGCTGCTTAATATATATATATATATATATATATATATATATATATATATACCATAAAATAAAAATATGATAGAAAAATAGTTCATGTGCATGGATAACAATAAATAAAAGCACTCCTCAAAAAAGAAAAAACGGTATTACAACAATTTATGATGTCAAAAAGTACCACAGCATTTTGAAGATTAAAATGTTTATTGTAGTATAAAAAATCCTTTAGGGGGGTATTCAATCCTAGGTGATATTTTTGACAGGCGAAAATATAAAATATTGACCATTGGATTTCAACGGCCGGGACTAGACTTTGTTAGAAGTTGAATCTGTATTGTCGAAAACGGACGCTAAATTGTTGAATTAACATCTGTTTTTGACAAAATTAATCAGAAAAATTGACGAACATTGAATAGGTTGAATGTAAATTCGACCCAAGCCTTTCAAAAATGGACGATAATGTATTTCTGCCTGTCAGAAATATCGCCCGGAATTTAATACCCCCTTTAGTGGTTACTCTAGAGACCATATACTACATGAAATTGTGAAGTTGCCATAGTAGTGACAGTTGCAGGGGTAAGGCTGCACCAACACATTGCTGTTTAGCAGGATGCAGTTGAACAGGATCCTGTTTAGCAGGATGCAGCTTCTTGTGTCTACACATTGCGTTTTAGCAGGATGCAGGAAGCATGTATATATCCTCTTAAGTAAGCATCCTGCTAAACAGCTCCTGTTCGACTGCATCCTGCTAAAACGCAATGTGTAGACGCAGCCATAGATTTAAATGTGCAGACTCCTTCCTGCTAAACAGGTCACTTGTCAAAATGCAATGTGTAGACGCAGCCTAAGGCTGCAGCACAGTCTAAAATTCCAATAGTGGAACCACACCAACTGCCGCCCCAAACTCTGCCAACCATCTCCATAAGAACCCCTTGTATTTGCATCATGTGATATAGCAAATCTTGTGTAGCCCTCATTAGAGGTCTAATGAAAACTGGCACCACACAAACTAGACAAGTTTTTAAAAGATTTAACTCCGGGTTAGCCCTGTTTGAACCCCCGTGAGGTGTGATCAGATGTCTGTGTTATGTGCAGTCTTCTGGCGTATACCGTTTTCAGACCGCAAATGCCGGGTCACACCCGGGATTAGGACACGGGTCTCATCCCCAGAGCAACACAGCATTTGTGGTCTTAAAGCTCTGTGTCCGACCCAGCTTATTGCCGGGTCAGTGACGTCACATGGGGCAGAGCTGACCGGCAGCGCATCATCGGGGGGGGGCTTGGGAGGAGGCAGCACTTGGATCTGACAGTGCTGCTTCCTCCATACTGTGAACAGGACCAGGGTCGCTTGACCCAGACACGCGTTCACACTGCACTTGACACAGGTCAGAGCCGTGTTCAACCCTGGTCATTACCAGGGTTGAACTCCCGTGTTGCTCGACCCGTGGTGGCCCTTTCAGACCACACCTCGACCCGTGTTGGGGCCGCAAGGACATGGCAATAACCCGGGTCTAGAGTGTGATCTGAAAGCGGATTACAGTGATCAGTAATTGAATAGCTCCAGTCTCTTAACCCAGGTACTAAAAGCTCGCAGTAAGTCATGTGGCTCATTAGATTCCTCCGTAAGTGTCAGGTGACCATGATCCTTACGGTATGTGACATATTTGACCAATCACATGTGTTCCTCATCACATTTTGAAAGGGATACATCCCGCTATTCACCACATTTTATTTTCTGCATTTATGAACACTGTATGCATGTACAACAAAATAGCATGTTTCGTAAACCTGGTAAAGTTTTGTTATGTGTTATATTGATGCAAAATAGCATTCAATATATACACGTCTCCTTTAATAACTTTCAGCTGACCTTTTAAAATAAAGTGAATGTATACATTGTCAACACCTCATTCTGATTCCTGCTGATTTACAATGATGGATGAGTTTCAGTAACTGTGCATTATGCTACGCTCACATCGAGATTACACATTCTTAACATTTCTCAATGTGCACTTCTCCCAAAGGTATCGGCACATTGGATGGAACAGCAGAAAAGGACAAGGATTTTAGAGGGAAGGCGCAGAAACAAGTGCAATTTAATCCTGGCCAGACTACAGCAAGTTGGAGAGTGCGGATCCTGACTGATGGAAAGTATGAACAGTCAGAAACCTTCCAGATTGTTCTGTCAGAGCCTGTTATGGCAGCACTGGAATTCCCAGAAGTGGCAACAGTGGAGATCATTGACCCTGGCGATGGTACACATAACACATATTCCTACTAATATTCATATGGCATACTAAGAATTTAAAAATATATCGTTTTTAGAATTAATTCATTTTTCATACATAGGGGCTAATTCAGCAAGGGTCGCTAAATAGAGAATTCATAAATTGCTCTCTGCATACTGCCATATTTTAGATGGAAGCTCAAGCAGAACATTTCCAATATCAAAAAGTTTTTATTGATTTTATCATAGAATAGCACAGTGCCGCCAACTGTGAGAATCGCCATGGCTGCACATTGCCGCCACTGAGGGATTCACTTCAGGTGCAAATCACCTAGGTTACGCATCCGTGTTCCTCTGTGGTCCGTCCGGCACATAAATAGAGGCGTGCTTCTTAGAAGACAGTTAAGTATAAACACCGTCCAGTATATTATGTAGCTCAATAATGTACATGCTTTGATTGATATCAAACTAGAAATCCACTAAGAAATACAATTATTGAAGAACACCCATTTTACCCAGTATAAAGGGGAAAATTCATTTAGCCATGGAATTACCGCAGACTTTTAACACACAGGTTAAGGGGGTTATTCTAGTTAATTCGCTCAGATGCGAATTTGCATCATTGCACATGAACCAGATCCCGCTTTGCGAATGTTGGTATGCCGGCCCACCATTCGCAAGTCGCGTACATTCGCAGTAGCTGCGAATGGATGTTTTACGTAAACATCCATTTGCATACCACTGGGACCGTCCCACATCTTTCGATGGTCGCTGACCATCAAAAGATGTGGAAGGTGCACTCATGTGTAAGGTTGCTCTGAGGAACCTAATCTACCTTAACCCTTAACCAGGTAGATAAAAATCCATGGCAAGTCCAACAGTTATTTGAATTCCCCCTGTGGGTCAGGTGACCAAGACTCCAACTATTGTGGCGTATTGGTGCTGCCTGACTGACCAGTTCTTTTACCAAAGAAACCAGTCAAATTATTAGACACCTTTTTGACTAAGGAGGTATTTCAGACAACGCAGGGCTGCGAATGCGCACGTCGGACAATTATCGCTAGACTTTTTCTCCTTTTCCGTGTTTAACGCCGATGCTATACCGGAGGAAACTAGATTAGCTCTGCCTTTCCCAGAACAAAAATGAGCAAATAATAGAAGTACATGTTTAAAATGATAGAGGAGAACTGGTTTGTGTAAGATGATTCATTTAGGAGTGAGGAGGTGATACAATGATTGCTAAATGTAAAATAGTAGAGATAAGTGATAAAGAAGGCATTCGCTGGCAGTGGGCCCACTCAACATCTGTTATTCATTCCTGGAGCAGATTCAAAAGGGGAAGGTAAGCGCCTCAGTCCTGAGGTGCTAGGGGTGCAATTTGTACTTGTAGGAGATGCCCCCAGATCTCTCATTTATCATTTCAGTAAGTGACTATAATTAATGGCTTTTGCTGGAGTTCTATGAGGTTCTAGACTGATGATAACCAGGGCTAATTCACATTTCATTCACTGAAGATATACTTCCCACCTGTAACCAGAGGAAACTGCAAGCCCCTCTCTCCACCTCCCATACCAAACACATCCTTAAATATTAAATGATCTGCACCATACTTCAGTACTGGTCTGTTAAAAATGATGAGTTGGAAGTATGGAGACGTGTGTGTGATAGAGAACACTGATGTGAGCCATGTTCTATTCTCATACAACAGCTGTAATCACGTAGACACAGGGTAGTATATGACATTGCATGCTGTATAGAACCAGTGGCAGCTGTTTATAAATAGTCCCTACGGTTACGCTGCTTGGTGCGGTGATGTGGAACGCATGTTACACTTGGCCCACACCGTGTTGGCTCTCCAGGAGCTTGATGGGTGTTTTGCACCCATCAACGCCCCACTACCCACAAATTGCGCAGTCTCCCAGCCAGCAGGACCATGAGGATATGTGTTGCAGCAGCACATCCCCTGGGTTAAGATATAGGGGGTCAGCAATGTCTAGGTCGATCTTTAATAGTCGACAGTGACTAGGTCAACACCTGAAAATAGTTGACATATCATATGTCGACATTGCCAGAAGATCAATACAAACTTAAAGTTAACATGGACATTGTCGACACTGAAAAGGTCGACACGAGTTTTTCATGGTTTTTGTGTCTATGATGATATATGTCAACATAGACACTGTATAAGTGTACTGTGTCCGCTCGCATTGGTTCAATGTGCTCGCTATGCTTCGAGCACGGTGCCTCTTATTATATTCTCCACTTGACATTGTCAATTCAGGGACCGCATACCCATCCCTGTTCCTCCCAACCGTACAGATGGATCAAATTGCCAGCCGTCACCATCTGCTGGAATGGGGCGCGTGTGCACGAGACACTTGCGCGCTCAGTTCCGAGGGAACCCTCCACCGCCACCTGCTGCAGCTCCCCCAATGCCCCCCAGCTGCCCCCTAACCCTGCCCATCTCCCTGAAGTGGAGATGGGCAGGGAAAGGTCTCCCCGTCGCCGTGTTGATGGGGATGCACGTGCGTGTGAGATGCTCGCGAGTCCCCGTCAGATGGAGCACCTCTCCACCGGCGATCACCAGCTAAGGGAATCTGGCGATTCCCGGCGCTGGCTGAGAGACGCTCCATCTGTATGTCCCTCCCCGAATCTCATGGAGGGGAGAATTTAAAAGTTGGGATGTATGACGCTATGACAGTATGCCACACTACACTAATTGGGCCATACACTTGGGTTGCACATAGTCTGATATCACCAATATAATTGAATACATGAAAGACCATATTTGATACTGATCACAACAGAGCGGGCAGATCTATTTACATATCGGAACCACTGGTTATGGCCACTATAACTAGTCCTCATTGGGCGCAAGCACAGCCATCCTCATCATCTTAATTTAGATGCAGTTTCAGATCTTTTGATCTGAAAATACCCATTCACAAATGATCAAAGATATATTTACTGATTTAATATAGCACAGTCCCCTCTGTGTGCTGCTCTGCTCCGTCTGCTCCACTCTGTCTACCCCACCCCTGCTGTGTAGCAGGCTGCCCCCTCTCTGCCTGCTTCACCACCCTGCAGCACTGATACGCCTGCAGTTACATACTGGTCTCCTGATAGATCCTCCTCTCTTCTCGTCTCATACTGCGCATGTAGGAGACGGGATAGATCTTACATTAATATCAATATGGACAACAATGTATACTGGCCAACAGGTCATAGTGGCACTATAAAGATGAGGACCCTAAGACCAATAATCATCTTTTGCGGTATTAGTGTAATTGTTCTAGATTATCAATCTCATAAACGATGTGTTGTAGAAGCCATAATAATATATTAGGGAAAGCTGGTGACTGTTTTTATAACTGAGTTTCTGGAAAGCATTTTATTATGTAACATTATACTGACGGATGGGTTGTGCTTGGCGGTCAGGTTTAGTGGGGCCCTGGTGATATTTCAGTCACTCAGCGACTGTTCGGCATTCTATAGTAGGCAGTAAATCAGCAACGTCTCCAGCTTTCATCAAATGCCTACTGAATGCACTATGTACTCTATCTCCACCCTCCCATCCTGCCCCAAATACAAAGACTTGCACATCAAACTTTGCTTACAACACACTGGGCCTAATTCAGACTTGATCGCAAGGCAAAACCATGCTCCACTGCAGGTGGGGCAGATGTAACATGTGCAGAGTTAGATTTGCTGAAATCTATATTGCAGTGTAAAAATAAAACATCCAATAATTACCCTGCACAGAAAAAAAATAACTCCCTCAAATCTAACTCTCTCTGCACATGTTGCATCAGCCCCACCTGCAGTGCATATGGTTTTATCCATTTAAAGAACAAAATTGGGGGGGGGGGGTCCCTGCTGCTGGGCCGCGCTGCTGGGCCCCACTACATGATTAAAGCCAATGAAGACTGGCATTCAGAGGGTCTGTGTATAAGGGGAGGGAAGGTCTTACTCATCAGAATATTTTCTCATTACATTATAGTACTTGTAATACTATTTAAATATAGCGGTTAAAAAATCAATGCAGATGATGCAGTTTTCCCACAATGCAATGTATGTAAAGCCATAATTCATTAGGATCAGATCTGCCTTCGCTTTATATTTTGTGTAATGTTTCTAGAAATTTCTTACTTAGCGGAGACTGCAAAACATATGGCATTAGAATGTTAGCAGCAGCACAGAGTATTTAAAAAGTGTTCTGATCCTAAAGTGGATGAAGTGGTTATGTGTGACTAGAACATGCCATGATGCTGGGAAGTGAATGGATCCATATTAGGACTGAGAGTTATATAGTACAAAGTCCATGTTCCTCCAGAGCTGACAATCTGCACATTACGGACTGTGAAACCAGTAGTAGATGTGAATAGAAACTGTGCCCATTTCAGCCTGTCTGACAACCACATGCCCACAAAATGCCCTGGGTGCATATCTTCAACCCCTTATCCCAGAGGATTCTAAAGTATATTGTGTACAAGGTATATAGGGTGATAGGTTTTTCAAAACACTTCTTATAAACCTCTCTCCCTGCTGGACATACTGTACCTTTTACAACCTCGTATAGGAAGCTAAGCAGTGTCCTAGGCACCATCAGGTGGCTTCTCTTGTATTGGTAAGGTCTTAACATGTGGGCTCAATGGACAGCTGCCCAAGGGCCCCCCAAGCTAAGATGGATTGGGATGTGATCATCTGCCTCCTGAGCTTCTTGGGAGGTAGTAGAGAACGCTGCCTGGTCGCTCTCATTGTAAGTTACAGATTTCTCTACCTGCCTCCCAGCTTTTGTCCTGTGAATGGTTGTGGAGAGGGCACCAAATGCATTATTGTACCCAGGGCCTGCAATGCTGTAAGGACGGCCCTGGTATAGATTTGAGATTTAAATGCTCGTCTATTGCATACACATTCAGATATAAAATCTATGTTCTATATTGCTATGGTACTGATCAGATTTGTCAATTGAGAAATCTCTAAATAATATTAATTATTATTATTAATATTATTTAGCATTTCTCTTATCATAGTACTGTAAATCATATATGATATTTTCCCAGTAAATTACATTTACTTTGTAATATTAGTCGCAATAGGAATTTTGAAATCTTCTAAGACAAAGACATCAGTAACTATTAGTCAACCTCTAATTACAAGGTTCTGTCTTTAGCGGGAGCAAGATGTAGCCAAAAACATGTATGCAGGTAACCATTTCCCATCATCCTCTGATGATTACAGCTTTCTGTTTCTAAAGCTTTTCATTACAGATGTCAGGAAAAGTTTATATAGTGTGCGGTCGTCTAATTATCTTGTGTTTAAAGCAGTAGTAAAACTTTTATGTCATTTTATGTGGAGGGTAAGGGAGCACAAATATTGGGCCTGGTTTAGGTGTTCACCAACCCTCGAATGATTTCTCTTTCGTTCGGAAATAAGTCGGTATGAACTGACTTTAATTTCCGCCGCTGATTGCCAAAGACGGGCGAGTGCTGACGTCATGTGACCTCATTGATGTAACTAGCTTCTAGTGAATTCATTGGTTGAATATTGAGTTATTCCGCAAAATGTCCACCTCCGCAGTGTGCAAAACCCACACGCACGTTATGCAGTGTCGTCGTCACACCTTAGCTCAGAATTGAAATTCTGGAATGCATAAAATGTACAGATTTGTATCTCCAATGAAATGCTTAATAGATTTATTTATTTCTATTTCTAGAGTCAACAGTGTTTATACCTCAGTCAACTTATAAAATTGAAGAAGACGTTGGTGAGCTGTTTATACCAGTAAGGAGAAGTGGAGACGTGAATCAGGAACTGATGGTTATATGTTTCACACATCAAGGTAATAACACCATTCATATAGGGTTCTAGCTTCGCTGGTTAATCACCCTCTTCCTCCCCATCCAAAGTGTTTAGTTCACAATAACTATAGTCCCATCATTCAGTCCCCAATAAACCCAGAGTTTAGGGGGCAGTGGCAATGCTTCTCTAACTTATGTACCTTCACCTACATATTAGGCATGGGTATCCTGGCATTTCCTTTTAATTTAAGTACACTGATAATGGCCACTGTACGTGGCTGTATTTATTTTATTTGGCAGCACAATTAGGGGCAAAGTGTCGCTGTATATTGCCAAGATCCATGGCTACACATATATGATTACCAATACATTGCCAAGATCCATGGCTGCACACATAAGATTACCAATACATTGCCAAGATCCATGGCTACACACATATGATTACCAATACATTGCCAAGATCCATGGCTACACACATATGATTACCAATACATTGCCAAGATCCATGGCTACACACATATGATTACCAATACATTGCCAAGATCCATAGCTACACACATATGATTACTAATACATTGCCAAGATCCATGGCTACACACATATGATTACCAATACATTGCCAAGGTTTTCCTGCACATCTTTATGGCTGTGAGGAAAGATCAGCAGAGCAGTTCTCCTGCAATCTATGCATGGCACAGCCCAGCTCATTGAAACAACCCCATAGAATTCAGTAATTATTCCTAATTTCTAATTGCCTACACTCCTCTTTTCCAACATGCACCGCCCCGTTCAAGCTACGGAATTTGGAGGTTTCACACGAATTTGGGTTAAAAGCTTTGGTGCTTTCACACCGCACCTTAACCCAGGTCAACATGTCAGCAGGCCAGCAATAACCTGGGTCCGAGGTGTGGTGTGAAAGGTATAAGTGTTATAACATAATACATGAAGCTGCACGTTGAATCCACCATTCCTTTGTATTAGCAGCATAGGCAGTTATTTCTCTATTACAGGCATTCATTGTTACTACTTTGCGGGCAGACGTGTGCCGTAACCGTCTGATTATAAATGACGACCTCTATAGTCTCATTCTAACATTATAATACATGAGTGACTTAGGGGTAGATTTAATAAGCTCGGTCAAGTGATAAAGTGTCTGGTTTTTATCACTGGCCAATCAGCTCCTACCTGTCATTTTCAAAACAAGCCTGTAACTTCACAGTTAGGAGCTGATTGGCCGGTGATAAAAATCAAACACTTTATCACTTCACCAAGCTTAATAAATCTGCCCCTTAGAGGCAACCATTTAGCTCCTGACTACCAGTTTACAGTTTGTGTTTGAAAGGAGATGATTGGTTAGTACTTTATCATTTCTACTTTATCTCTCTCCAAGCTTTGATATATATTTCCCTTATATATTGTACTAAGTATAGAGTCCTGTAAATAATATCTTTATAATCAGGGAGTTTTATCTTCATTTTTAATTGGTGAGGTATGTTGTAACCTTGGGCCTTATTCTAGTTCACTCTTTCTGACAAAATCCTTCTTAGATGGACAAAACCATGTGCACTGCAGGGGGAGCAGATGTAACATGTGCAGAGAGAATTAACCCTTAGCATACCGTACTGGACAGGTATACTACAAGTAGTAGTGGGAAGTTTATATTTAGTGTGAATGGGATAGCAGTAAGTACATGGACAGGAATGGGATACCCAAGGTATAAAGTGTACGTTGGTATGTGTGTTACGTCCCCATCTCTGATTCTGTACTAACAAAACCAACACACTTGGACATCAGCCAGATGAAGAATGAGGGGATGCAATATTTTTACACTGGGGCCTGGGTTGTACCCAAAATATAGAGTTATTTCTAGGTGGCCAAGTTAGCAATCGCTAAATGTGTTTTGCAAACGGTATGAATATCAGGACATCAAATCCAAGTTCAAACTATGAGATCGTTAATGGGGGCCATATAGAAGTGCCAGCTACGTTATTGAGTGTGGGAGGTCATCCATTCGGCCCCATTTACCCATGGGCCAATGTACAACCATTATAAATATGCCCATGGAGGGGAAGCAGAAACAGGTACAGCATGGAGGGATATACAGTACATGCTCCAAACAAGCATGGAGGTTGTTCTACCACCACCATGTCACACCCACAAGAACGCATTACTGCCCAGAATATCTCATTTTGCGCAGATATGTATGTTTATATGTATATACCATCCAATCAGCTCCTACCTGTCATGTTACAGGCTTTGTTTGAAAAATGACAGTTAGAAGCTGGTTGGTGGGTACTGTATCTCTCTAAAAGGACATAGACACCTTGGTTTGTTATGCTGGGTACGCACTGAGCAATATGTCGGCTATTCAGTCGAATAACCGATATATTATGAGTTAGTTGGCGGGTGTCTTCCCCCAATACGTCTGTGAACAACATCTTTCACAGACATGTCTTATCGGCCCTGCAGCACAGCCGATGGCGATATATCTACAGATATATGTGCACATCTGGCAGTGTGTATGTACACTTTCTGCAGGGACCAAGATTGGTGAATAACTCAACTCTCTGGTCATATTTAAATACCTGCAGATTTGTGACATCAGGCTTGTCACATTGGGTGGGTGATTGGGAGGTGTGTATGCACTTTCCAATTGTCAGGTACTGTAGGTCAGTCAATGAACAGGGCTCCGGAATGCCTTTCAAAAATGTATGTCATCAAGAATGGCCTTCCAGGACCAGGTATGGGTCGGGCAGAGGGGAAAGTGGCCAACCATGGCTAGGTACTATGGCCAGCCCTTGCCGGTGTTTTCTTCATTCCTCACCTGAGGAGGCTACGTCCTTCAAGCGCTCTTGAATGGCCACCGCCTCCCCCAGGACTTCCATGGCAACAGCCTTTAAGAGCAAAGAAGGTGCTGCAGATGTACTTGGCCGACAGCTATGCAAAAGAGTTTAACCCTTTGAGTTCCACCATCTCTGTGCGAGATGTGTAAAAATACCAGGGTCGCGCACATTTGTTATGTAAATGACAATAAAAAATGCTGTGTATATTTCCTATATAAGGTAAACATTACAGGCCATTATGATGAATAAAAATGTTTGCTTGGCAATTTTCACACCTATTTTGACATTCACTTGGAACTCAAAGGGTTAAAGACTGCCGCCCACAAGGTGGTGCGCAAAAAAGATGCGGTGGAAGTCCTGGGTGAGATGACAGTCATGCTTAGTCCCACAGGTTAAGAACAAACAAAACGACATGAATGTCTTTGGTGGAGGTGGCGCTCCCCAATCTCTCACTCTGCCCATCTGTCTGTGGGCAGGATGTATTAAAATACATCGCCGCCCATCGCGGCCCCCCCCCCACGATGCCGCCGCATATGTACTAACATATGCGGCTGGCATCGCGATGCGGTGACGGAGGCCCCCCGCGATACCTGGAATGTGGTGCGCGGGGGGTCTCCGTCACCTCTCTGCCCCCTTCTGCATCCCTCACGCCGGGGACAGCTATGCAAGCTGTCCCCGGCGCCTCTTCCTCCCCCCTGCAGCCGGAAGGATGTCCGGCTGCGTCACTAGGGGGAGGAAGGTGTTACCTGGACCAGGTAAGAGAGGGAGGGGGAGAGGGGGGTTCGGCGGAGGCGTCGGGCGGCGAAAAGAAGCCCATAGGCTTCTATAGGGTATCGCCACCCAAAGGTGGCGATACCCTACACTGCGGTGACGTGGCGGTCGGGTAATAGTACATAGGAAAATGAGGTAAAACGGGGGTTTTACTGCATTTTCCCTTTAATACATCTCGCCCTGTGTCACTCTCTCTTCCCACCCTCTTTGTATCTCTCTCTCTCTCTCTCTCTCCCTCCACAGGTTAAATCCCCTATAACATTAAGTTAGCAATAAGACAATATAATTTATATCTAAGATTATACTGGATGTTGTTTCTTTCTTTGTGCTTTGCACTCTTTTTATTTTTATAATTTTTTCACAGATTTTTTTTTATTGGTTTATGCACCTATTGAAGCCCTGCCTGATGTAGCTCCTCCCACATTGTCAACAGCCCCACCCACATCTGCCCACCCCCAAGGGTTCCGGACCCAATTTTTCTACAGCACTGTATATGAGTATCAGATTCCCATCGCTAATTTATTATACTTTTGCCAGACTGTCATAAAACTACTTTTATATCAACTACAAGATAATATATTTTGTCTGTGTGTAAAAGTGTGTGTTGTTGTTCAGTGTTTGCCTCCCAGACACAGCATAATATGACAAATTGGAAGTGTAAATTGCATTCCAATGATCTGTTTTACAGGTACAGCTACTGGAACCGTCCCAACATCCGTCTTATCATACTCCGATTACATATCCAGGCCTGAGGAGCACAACAGCGTTCTGAGGTTTGATAAGGGCGAGGTAGAGAAAATGTGCCGTGTGGTTATAATAGACGATTCCTTGTATGAGGAAGCGGAGACCTTCAATGTCACATTGAGCATGCCTATGGGAGGAAGACTTGGCTCTGAATTCCCTACAACTCAGATTTTGATTCTGCCTGACAAAGATGATGGTAAGAGCTGTCCATATATTAGCATAGAGCTTTGTAGTAGATTGTATCAGTGTATTTTCTGTCTTTTTGTTTTACTGTTTCATCCTTCACATCAGTCCTTCAGTGGCGTTTTCAATGTATTTTCCCTATCATATACAAACCATTACAACATTGGGAGAACATACAAACTCCACACTGATAGGACAATGGTGGAAACTGTGCTGTGTGGGGATGCCAATCGTGGGGAATTTTTTCAATCCCAGAATCTTGGGTTTAATTTAAAAAAAAAAAGGCCCCTCACCCCAAACTGGCTGGCCCACACATTTACTAACATAGGTGGGCAGTTCGACTGGGAGTGCGGCAGCATCAGCATTATGGCGGTATGGGAGTGCCTCCGGGAGTGAGCGAGCAGCAGCGGTGCACCCGACAGGCCGTGCAGCGTGACCGCTCTGACCACGTCATGCTAGTGCTGTGAGAAGCAATGCTAACCATTGTGCCATCATGCTTTTATTTCATTACTGTTATGGAGATTCTGTGTACAGTATAATCACTCCTTGTGATATCACTGGTTCCCGAAAAAGTGGTATAGCATGCCTACCTCCATCATGAGGTGGCAGTTATTTGTAAGATTAGTTAAATCCATTCTACAGAAATGCCCAGGAGACTACAGACTTAGGGAAGGCCTGTTTGGGCAGGGTGAGGTCTTGAGGTATTTCGTATCGAATTCCATCATCAAAACCCCCCAAACAGGGAGCCATGATGAGGACTATCATAATCTTGTCGATTAGACCTCTTGGCGATCCCAAAGGGGAACTTGGAAGAGTAGGCACGTACGAATAATTCTTTTTCACACACTTGGCAAACATTTCTAATGTCTGACAGAACGTGATACAACAAAATTGGGACTAAGTAAACTTATTGTCACATAAGTGTCTTTGTTTTCTGATAAATCATGATACAAAGCACATCAGATCATGCATTTGTCTTTTTTCATTGTTGCTGTCTAATGTAGTTGCATTACTGTATGTCTTCTTGCTATATATGGAAAGTAGAGATCAAGTAAACTCCAGGCATTTATGTCTATAATACATATGTTCAATGTAAGTCATCCCATTTATCCGTATCCCTGGTTCTCTGACTATCTCTGAGTTTTACTCATACAGATGACGTGTGAACTGACTTGTTTTCAGGAATACCTCAATTATTTTTTCATTACCTTATTCCAGCCCGACTCCCACTAAATCAGTCCTATACAGTCAGCACATTTCTGACAGCCAGAGCAGAGTGAGTGCTACTGAGGGGGAGATGGTTTCCAGGGAGGAGTCATTAGTCAATGACAAAATTAATTGTACAGCTCGTCAGAGCAGAACCGTGGAGTGGCCACTAACACAGCATAATTATATCTTGTTCTTTGCAATGCATACATCAATGTTTACGTCATTGTTTTCAGTGAATGGGCATTATTACAGACAAACAACTTTTAATAAGGTGTATATGAGCGGTGAGCAAAGTTCTGCTAAGCGTGAAGCTGAGTAGTGACCTGGAGAACACGTAGCTGTTCATTACTTACTAATTGACAGGGACTTCAAAAGAAAGGGTAGAGTGCAAACATAGGATAGGAATAATTAATGACTTGAAAATTTAGAACATAATTTGAGTCATTCAGAGATGTTTTACCAGAGGCGTGTGTAATCTCCATCATCCCCCTTCCCCCCCACAAGGGATTGCACTGGCACTGTGCTGGAGTCTACTACGCATGTGCAAAATCACGGAAAAATGGCACCAGTGACCGCAATGTAATAGGTGTGTGATTTGAGCATAACTACACCCAGGAGCCTGTGTGCACAGTACATCCTCCACCAATTATAGATTTGATTCCATTTAAGAGAACTGTTATTTTACTAGTAACTAACAGAATTGTGGCATGTGTGTCAGGGAGAGTGTTCTTTTTAATGTATCTCAAAATGTTTTTGAGTTCAGCAGTAGGGCTACGCTGTTAAATGGCTCCCACCATTTTGGCCCACCATGCCAATTTCTGTAACGGTACTCTTTACCTAGAAGGGCGCCCATCGCGGGCATTGAATGCACTAAAAAATCGGGTGCGATGCGACCGACGCGATGCCCACGATTTCCCATAGGGAACAATGTTAAATGTCTTAATTGACCCGATTTTCCTGTTCAATGCCTCAATTGACCCGATTTTTCCATAGGAAACAATGTTAAATGGCCCACAGAGGCCAAATAGGCACCCTGAAGTGTAAAATGGCCCCCACAATTGTTAACGCCACCCCACTATCAACGTGAACCCGAAGCGTGGCGAGCGCAGCGAGTCCGCGAGGGGCGGCGGTACGCGTCCTACGACCTTTTCATACCCCCACTATCCACGTCGGCGTGGAGTTGAGAATAGAATAGTGTGGCGAGCGCAGCGAGCCACCGAGCCCGAAGCGTGGCAAGCGCAGCGGATACCTGTGAAGCCCGCGAAGGGACGCGTTTACCTGTGAAGGTATCCGCGTCCCCTCGCCACGCTTCGGGCTCGGTGCGCTCGCCACACTATTCTATTCTCAACTCCACGCCGACGTGGATAGTGGGGGTATGAAAAGGTCGTAGGACGCGTACCGCTGCGCTCGCCACGCTTCGGGTTCACGTTGATCGTGGGGTGGCGTTAACAATTGTGGGGGCCATTTCACACTTCAGGGTGGTTATTTGGCCTCTGTGGGCCATTTAACATTGTTTCCTATGGAAAAATCGGGTCAATTGAGGCATTGAACAGGAAAATCGGGTCAATTGAGACATTTAACATTGTTCCCTATGGGAAATCGCGGGCATCTCGTCGGTCGCATCGCACCCGATTTTTTAGTGCATTCAATGCCCGCGATGGCCGCGATTTTTTTACCTGCAATGACCATGATCGAATTCGTGGGCGCCGTGCTAGGTAAAGAGTACCTCTGTAACTCTCAGTTTTGGACTAGGTCATTAAGGGCGCACCAGGGGAATGCAGTGGTAGGGGGCCATTTTTAGGTTTGTGGCAAATGTGACCAGCCGACCCAGAGGTTTGGATAACCATTAGAGACTGCATGGTCTGTGACTCCTACTAAATATAAATATATATATATATATATATATATATATATATATATATATATATACAAAGAAAATATAAGTGCGCAAAAACAAAACCTTAGAGACCAAGTAGAAATAGTGTGACTTGTGCACACACAACGGGAGATAATTCGTCTCAGCCAATTTCAATAAGCACTCTGGGTCTTTTCAATTTAGCCCGGCAGCTCCAAATCACCTGAATTCACAGGTGTGGGATTTCTAGAAAAGTAAATTAGAGCGCTCCATAGTGCAGTATATCAAAGACATTTATTTTGTAAAAAGCAATTTTAGCCTTGCATAAAAACAGGCGGTTATAACGTACCGCAACAGGCGGTTCAACAACCGCTGGACAACAGCATATACAGTGGTCTTACACACTGAGCAGTAGGAGCGGTTACACTCGTTAGACGCTTGCTTGCATCAGGTAGGTAGAGACAAGGACTCCAACGCTGTGGCCTGGCGTTGGAGTCCTTGTCCCTACCTACCTGATGCAAGCAAGCGTCTAACGAGTGTAACCGCTCCTACTGCTCAGTGTGTAAGACCACTGTATATGCTGTTGTCCAGCGGTTGTTGAACCGCCTGTTGCGGTACGTTATAACCGCCTGTTTTTATGCAAGGCTAAAATTGCTTTTTACAAAATAAATGTCTTTGATATACTGCACTATGGAGCGCTCTAATTTATTTTTCTAGATATATATATATATATATATATATATATATATATCGAGGGTGAAAAAGGGCACTCACCATGTTAAAAGCAATAATAGGTTTTATTCCATCATAGTAGAAAAAGCTGACATACCATCGACGTAACGTGACGTTTCGGTCTTACAAAAGACCATCATCAGGATTCCATACAGCTTAGATACAACAACCTTGAGACAAGCAACCTGGCATCCATCCCTGGGGAGGATACACATATCCTCCCCAGGGATGGATGCCAGGTTGCGTCTGACGGTTGTTGTATCTAAGCTGTATGGAATCCTGATGATGGTCTTTTGTAAGACCGAAACGTCACGTTATGTCGATGGTATGTCAGCTTTTTCTACTATGATGGAATAAAACCTATTATTGCTTTTAACATGGTGAGTGCCCTTTTTCACCCTCGATATACCTTGACGTTCAGTCATCTGTAGGAGCACCCCCTTACAAAGGATGGTTTATATGAGTGCGGACTTTACTGAAATATATATATATATATAACAAGGGTAGGTCGGCACTCTGGTTGGCCAGGTCCCAGTGCCGTGTTGCCTTCCTTGTAGCTGAGATACAATCCGATAAAGAAATAGGCAGCACGGCTTTGATGTAAAAAACTAAGCTATATTGTTCACACAGAGAACCGGTTCTGTATGTGACTAATATAACTTTGTTTCTTACATGAAAGCCGCCTATTTATTTGTCGGATTATATATATATATATATATATATATATATATATATATATATATATATATATACACATGCACAGATCGCAACCTGTCTACCTTTTCACCCTGAGGACCATTTGACTGTCTTTTGCATGGTGTTCATTTGGGGCAGGGCCATCTTTCCCACTGGGCTGGGTGGGCTACTGCCCGGGGCCCCCCCAGAGCAGCCTAAGGCAGGGCAAATCAAAAATAAAATATTACCTATGGCAATCCCATTAGCACTAGTGTGCATCCCTCCTACCCCTGTCCTCCTCCAATGGTTGCATTGAAGCTCAGGCCTGATGTAATCATGCCTAACATTATCAGTGAGGAGAACAGAGAGAGCTGAGGTTGTATAGGTAGGGGCCCCACTACACTGCTTTGCCTGGGGGCCCATAATGCTGCTAAAATGGCCCTGATTTGGGGTGACCTATGGACTATCTTTTTACTGTAAAACTATTGAACTACAACCCTGAAAAGCTACTACCCCTCTGCACTGCTCCAGTGTTGCGCTCTTCAGGCTAACATGACCTGTATTCATACAAGCAGCCAAGTACTAACAAATTGTAACCTGCCTCCTCCATATTGGAATAAAGGGAATAGCATACAGTATTCCCTTGTCTTCCCCTATTGATCCTGTGGATATGATGTTTCTTTTAAAACGTAAACCGGTAGCGCCTTACGAGATTAGGAAAAAGGAAGTAGTCGAGGGAGCGGATCAAGAAAGCGAAACAAGTCCCATTAACATTTTTATTCAAGCTGTCCCAGCCTTGTTCAATATGGGGAAGTCTGCCAAGAAAAAATGAACTGTACACAGAAATGTTGGCAAACTTTGCTAAGCTGGGGAAACCCAAGGACGGTTTTCGGACAGATTTGAATTAACGTTTGCTACATGAGTTGTAAGTCAAGTAAAACAAATGGCAATCAGTTGGCTTCAAGACTGTGTTGGTTTAGAATGAATAAGCTGGATTAAGCCTTCACAGTTCACTCTCTGATAATGTGCGCTACCCCTGCATTTCTCCGGCTCTGCCTCAGTCTGTGCGAGACATTGCCAATTTCCCTACAACACAATAGACATATTCTGCCGCTTCAGTAGCAGCGAATAATAAAACTGGGCAGCCCACATACTGTTTCACAGGTGCAGTGACCTTGAAGCTTATGTACAATGTAAAATACTGTATACTGTATGTCCCATAACTTTGTTTTTCCATGTCATTACTATATTCTGTTAGCTGTAGTACGTTATATAGAATATAGTTGTGCTGCACTGTAATTGTAGGTTCTAATACAGAGTAATTGCTGCACCATCTTCATTGCTCATGACGATTTGTGTAATTGTGTCATTTCCAACATATGCAAACAGGGCTGTTAACTAGGAGAATGCAAGAAAGCCAGAGTGTAGGAGGTGGCACAGTCCCTGCTCCGTCTGGCCCCCTCTTCATGATGTAATGATTTCACATGTGCAGGATCGGAGCCAGCCCAGGGCTCTCTGACATGGCGGTGGATACAGAAAGCAAAAATGCTGGCACTGTGATTGGCTGTTTGTCAATGCTCAGCTGACACTGATATGTTCACATATTTAAGCTGGGATGCGGTCATTTGGTCTACAGCATGATGGTCGACAGTCATTAGATCGACACCATTAGGTTGACATGGGTCTAGGTCGACATGAGAAAATGTCGACATGGTTTTAGGTCAAAAGGTCATTAGTTCGACAGTGTCTAGGTCGACAGTCAGGGCCGTTTCTAGACAATTTTGCTTCCAGGGCGAAGAAGAAAAAATGCGCCCCCCCCCCTCCCCAGAAAATGGCAGCGAATAAATTGCGCGCGCGGCGAAATAGGGGTGGGGCTTAACAAAACGGGCGTGGCTTAATGTTAAAAGGGGTGTGGTCTAGCAGGAAAACAATCACCTTACATCTCACATTTGCAACCTGCATGACCAGACATTGGTTACTGCAGGAATTGTCATTGTCCTTCCGCACTTAAGTTGGCGGGCTGAAAATATAAAGGCCCACACAGTGACCTAGTACACCTCACAGATCAAGGCCAAACAATGACAGACTACTTAAATCATTATACACTGTTTATCCATGATGCCAATTACACATTACGCCACACACCATGATGACAATTACATATTACGCCGCACACCATGATGACAATTACATATTACGCCGCACACCATGATGACAATTACATATTACGCCGCACAGCATGATGACAAATACATATTAGGCCGCACACCGTGATGACAATTACATATTACGCTGCACACCGTGATGACAATTACATATTACGCTGCACACCATGATGACAATTACATATTACGCTGCACACCGTGATGACAATTACATATTACGCTGCACACCGTGATGACAATTACGCATTATACCGCACACCATGATGTCCATTAGGCCCCACACGCCGCTGCCACACAACTGATGCCGATTACTAGGGCCAGATATGCCCCCACAGTGTCAGATATGCCACACATATATGCCTCCATAGTGCGAGGTATGCCCCCCAGCGCCAGATATGCTCCCACAGTGCCACATATATGCCCCCACAGTGCCACACATATATACCCCCACAGTGCCACATATATGCCCCCACAATGCCACACATATATGCCCCCACAGTGCCACATATATGCCCCCACAGTGCCACATATATGCCCCCACAGTGCCACACATATGCCCCCACAGTGCCACAGATATGTGCAGTGACAAACATGCCGCCACAGTGCCAGACATATATGCCCCAACAGTGCCACATATATGCCCCCACGGTGCCACATATATGCCCCCACAGTGCCACACATATGCCCCCACAGTGCCACACATATGCGCAGTGACAAACATGCCGCCACAGTGCCACACATATATGCCCCCACAGTGCCACATATATGCCCCCACAGTGCCACATATATGCCCCCACAGTGCCACACATATGCCCCCACAGTGCCACATATATGTGCAGTGACAATCATGCCGCCACAGTGCCAGATATGTATGCCCCAACAGTGCCAGAGATATATGCCCCCCCAGTGCCACACATATATACCCCAACAGTGCTACATATGCCCCCACAGTGCCACATATATGCCAAGTGACAAACATGCCCCCACAGTGCCAGACATATATACCCCAACAGTGTCAGACATATATGCCCCCCAGTGCCAGATATGCCCCCACAGTGCCACACATATATACACCAACAGTGCCACATATGCCCACAGTGCCACATATATGCCCCCACAGTGCCACATATATGCCCCCACAGTGCCACTTATATGCCCAGTGACAGACATGCCCCCACAGTGCCAGACATATATGCGCCCCCAGTGTCAGAACATATTATCCCAGCAGCAGCACAACTCACCGTTGTTGTTGTTGCTGCTGCTGCCGGGGAGAGCAGAGTTCAGGTCTCCGGGTCCCCCGCCGCCTCCATCGCCGCTGCTGCTTCCCAGGGGAGGAAAGGGGAGGGGAGCGCATCACGCAGCGCGTCTCTCCTTCCCTTTCACTTCACTCTGTGATTGTGCCGACAGACAATCATATCTCGCGGGCTGGCTCCTGATTGGCTGCCGGCCCGCGAGTTCTGTCAGTGAGTGTCAGTGTCGAACTAATGACCTGTCGAACTAATGACCTTTCGACTTAGAACCATGTCGACCTTTTCCCATGTCGACCTAGACCCATGTTGACCTAATGGTGTCGACCTAATGACTGTCGACCATCATGCTGTAGACCAAATGATCCCGACCCTTTAAGCTAATGCCAAATGGACAGTTGTTTTCTGGAATATTAGATGTTTTTTTTATTTTATTTTTTTATTGCACATAAAAGAAGTTTAAAAGCATGCTGACTGCGCATCATATCCGCAAAGACGCATCATCAAACAGCTGAGCCCTATGGTTGGCTCAAAATGTCCATTGGGGCATGGCTGTTGGTGCAAGGGCAGCTGGAAAAAATGCACAGTCACCGACCACGACATATGCCGAATCTGAATTCTTCATTGTTGGATGCAGACTTCCTGACATCGGTAGAAGCGATCCAATGGCAGTCTGAGTAAGCTGCGGCTTACGCAGATGAGCAGTGGTGAGCCAATGCTGCATTTTCAGTAGTACATGGTTTGCAGATGCTGGAAGGAGGCGGCTTTTTCCTGGTAACACCTCTTGTAGCATTAGAATATTGGGGATGATTCTGGTTGACAAGCAGCGCTGCATGTCATTTTTAGCTCGCCGTTCGCACACAACTGCAGCCTGAAAGCTATTTGTCCCTTTTTGCTCCCCCCAGGGCCGGTGTAAGGCTTCTCAGCACCCTAGGCAAAACTTCAACCTACTCCCCCTCCCCCCCCCAAAAAAAATTATCATGTGGTCTTCCCAGCCCCCCAGGAAGATGGGCAAGTCCCCTGCTTTCCCTGGAGGCCCTCTGCACCCTCCCCTTTGCCAGCCACAAAAGAGTACAAGGAGGAGCAATGTAGGTAAGTATGTCTCAAGGGAAAGTTTGGAGGTGAGGTGAAATCCACAGTCGCCACCTGCATTAAGTACAACAAGGATCCTCATAGACATACTTGATGTTTTTATTTGCAGACTTGGTGGCGCCCCCCCAGATCCTGGCGCCCTAGGCAGATGCCTAAAGCTGCCTAATGGTAGAGCCGGCCCTGGCTCCCCGTCCCCTTGTGTGGGCGTTTCCAGTGTAGCCGCACGCCCACTGTGTCCGATGGTAGCAGAGCGTGTACTTTCCAGTCAGAGGGATAGATCGCCTTTACTGTTAGTGTCAGCAGGCCTTGTCAGTCAGGCTGTGTCCCGCGCACTTTATGAGACCGAGCCCTGCAGTGTGTCACAGGACGGCGCCATTAACCCGTACGGCGTGTCCTGAGTCCCTGCTGTCTACTCCGCCGGAGAGAGAGAGGGAGCCTGTCAATCACCGGCTCAGTGAGATTCCCTGTATAGCACCGCAGCGCTAGAGCCGCTGATATACCTAATAGATCCTCAAGTTTCAAGTCTGCAGGCTGCGCAGACTTCTACTCTATGAGAGACCTCCATAATCCTCCATTGCAGCTAGAGGAACAATAAGTACAGTACCTGCACCATACACCTGTGTAACCTGCCTGTTATATACTGTATACCTGCAAGGTAACCCTTTCGCTGAATGTTAACTTTATGCATACCACAGATAAACTAAATTTCTGGCCAAGCTTTCAAAACATGTGTCGTCTAACAACACCACAAGCACCGCTATGTACTCTGCCAACAAAACTCATACTCAAGCTGCTATAAAAGAATTAAGGTCAGGCCTCAATTACGTATTCACATTTTATCAAGAGTATTTACGTTCTTTTACACAGATGCATACATTGGTAAATAACAATAAGCTTAGTTGATGCCAATCATATACAGGTTGAATATCCCTTATCCGAAATGCTCAGGACCCCATCCGTTTTTGGATTTTTTTTTCCATACTGTACTTACCTGGTCCCCTGATGGTGCACCAATGGTCCCCCAACATTCATGGTGGCCCCCTGTGTCCGCAACGGCCTTCAGGATCATCTTCAGCAACATCTCCGGTCCCAGGGGTGCATTGCGCGACCGTACACTCGCGCAATGCACCTCTGGGACCAGAGATGCTGCTGAAGAGGATCCAGGAGGCCGCTGTGGACATCGGGGGATGAGGCAAGTATGAAAAATGGGTGTGGGGCAACAACAACAAAAAAAAAAATATTCTGAAAAAACACGGGTTTCAGAATATTTTGGTTATTGGAATACACGGATAAGGGAGACCCGACCTGTACTGTGTTCTGCCAATATATTCTTTCTTTTTTATTTTACTAATAATTCATTTCATTGGTTCCCAAACATTTTGGTGGTGTGACACATCTGTGACACAGAAAATACATGCACCTTCTGCACCAATGGTAGCTCTGCCTGGCATCAAAAGCTCTACTGTAGGGTGTTTGTTATTGTTTATCCATGTAGTTGATTTATAGTTGACCAGTTATAAAATATAACTATATAGACTACAGTTGAGAATCAGATAACACTACAGTTTAACAAAGCAGATTATAAAATGGTCTGATTATTTAGTTTGTAATTTATACTGCTGCAGGACCAGCATACATGTAACTGAAAGGTTGAAAAGAGCAAATACTATTCTAAAGTTTCAATGTATTCTTAGCACTAAGCGGAAAATAATATCCTTTGGACCTTGCCACATGCTATGTAAAAGGTTCCTCACGCAACCACTGGTACGGTAATCATACCAATCGTGTGTGCATGGATTCCGTCGGGCCATACATACCATTCCATAAGCAGAGACTCTCCAGTGGGTTCCTTCCCTTCACTAATATATGAGGCTCCCAAACACCCAATTTATTCCATTACTGTCAGTTTTTTGATTCTGCAAAAGGCACCAAACTATTTGTTTCCATACTGTAGATAAAATGTTTTACTATGACCCAAGACTACTGAATAATCTGCATTCTTAGCCACTGTGTATTTTACAGTAACCTTAGTTTTGTATCATTTGTGCTACTACTTGTGTACCTGTCACTTTAAAAAAACAACAATAAATAAAAACTTTCCCAATAGCATATAACGAGCCTGCTCTCAGAATACACGCAACAAACTACATTACTATTGGGGCTATTCAGAACTGATCGCACGGCTGTGAATTCACAGGCTGGGTGAGTAACGATAGACTGCTCATGCCGCTGGCTCATAATGCACACGCGCCAGGCCATCCTGGGATAAAATCCTGCTACTTTTTTGATCGCTGGCTGCACGCAATTTGATTGGCAGGAAGCAGACATTTAGGGGTTGTATATGGAAAGGATACTGCGCTAGAAATAATAGCAAATTTAATAAAATTAACACTGAAAACACAAATGTACATACGGATGCAAAATATAAAAAAATTATAAAATGCACAATTAATCCACAATAAAATAAATATCAGGTGGACCGCACGGTAAATTAGGTGTAACTATATTACCATCGCTTAGGAGGGAACGTCCAGAAAAATGCTATAAAAGGCATGATACTGGTTTGGGGAGCCCCTCAAACAATACATAGCATAGCAATACATTTTGCTGCTGATTGCAACCAGCATCAATAGTGTATCTTGGTGCAGTCTACCAATAAACAGTGGCGTTAAGAGGGGGGAACAGGTACTTTTTACCCGGGCAGGGGGTCTGTTGGAGGAGCCCGGGTCCCACTCGCCCCTCTTGTTGTAAGCTGGGAAGTGGGGAGAGAGATGACAGGTTGCCGCTGCAGCACAGCCTCTCTCCTCAGCTCAGCACATGCAGCTCAATGCCGTGCGCTGAGCTGGGAGAGACAGCTGCAGAGGCAGGCTGCCATCTCTCTCCCTCAGTGTGCACAAATTACACAATTATGTTTTTTTCCATGGGGGTGTGGCCACACTCCCCCCCCCCCCCCCCCTCCATTTTACCGTGGCCTGGTTGACCTATCGATGCCCCTGCCGATAAATACATAGTTGCGTGAACATCCGCATTCCGTTAAAATCTGAATCAGGCTCTTTGGAAGTAGGCTTTATTACCTGTGTCACATTTAAAATAAACTGACTGCCCACATACAGTGGATGCAACCGTTTTCTGTGTCCAAATATGTTTTATTTGGTCAAAGAAACTTTGGAAGTGTGGGCAGGTACATGTGATGTTTGTTGTGCAGTGGTCCTCTGGGAAGGTTCTGGATGGCCTTTATGGGGCCCCTTGAGTAGGCAGGCACCTAGGTTGCCTTGTGGTAAATCTGCCTCTGATTGTACTTGAAGATTTCCTTGTCCTTTGATATTTTCTTGTTAACAGCATTCACTGATATTCTGTTACTAATTTGGGACCCTAAGGTGTGGCTAGCATGTGTTCCTAGGATTGCTACAAAGGTCTATACTATTAAATTCCTTCCAACAATTACAACGGCAGTTTCTTGTATACAACTGGCTTTCAGATGAAAGAACCTTTAAGAAGTGACATAAAGGTGTCATTTACAAAGCTAATATTTGCTTCTTCTTTTTTCAATGTTTACAAACTGCTTATTTTCTCCACACTGATAATTCCAAAGATCAGAAAGACCAGACTTCTCTAAATAACAGCTTTTTGCTTTTCAATAATTGTGCCCATTGCGAAGTCACTTTCTGTTTGATTCTTGGGTTAGTTCCTAGATGTGAAAATGGTAAGTCTAAAGGGGCCCATACACGGTCCGTTAAACGGATCAGTTTGGGTCTTAATTAGCATGCATCGTATCGGATCGCATGCCTAGTGCATGCCTAGTGCATGCAATGCGATCTGATACGATGTTTAGCTAGTACAAAAAGTATGTGCAGCACATACTTTTTGTACCGTACTATGTGATGCGCGGGAGCGCGCATCGCATAGTACAAAACAGACGGTCCGGGAACGGACCGTCTATGGGTACCTTAACTGAAGTCTCAAATTATGGAAGGTTTCAGAAGACATGCTTACAGATTTTATAGCAGTGGCGTATCTGTAATGGATGCAAGTTACATGGTTCACATGAGCCTCTTGCAGATTCTCCAGCAGAGTATGTAAGTATGAGTAAGCCTGAATTAGGTCTTCGATGAAACATGAGAGCGAGGCGGTATCAGAGCTAACTCTGGGGGTGATTCAGGTTGGCTAACTAGGTAGCAGTCAGGAGTGAGAAACAACAAGAAGAAACTTAAGGTGCCCATACACTAGTAAGATTTATCTTCAGATCTGGCTGGTTGGAACAAAAACATGGTTATGGCAAGAAAGGGGTGGGGCTTTTATAAAAGTGGGCAGGCATACAAAGAATTCTGTTTGCGGAGGTGGGTCTTGGATATAGTGGAGGTGTGGCTCTTTTTGTCTTGATTCTGACCTGATTATGTTGAGTATGTATGCCGAATTTAATATTTTACATTTTGTTCATAAGGATAAAAAAAAAAAAAAAAAGATATCAGTGTTTGCCTTAATGATAACTGGATAATATAACAAACAGGGCTGAAACTAGGATTTCCATCTCCCATGGCAAGGTTGTAAATTAACACCCCCCCCCCCCCCCCCCCCACACACACACACACACACACACACACACACACACATGCAATTATGGCCATCTCATCCAGCACTGGGAGAGCATGTGTCTTCCTAGCCCCTCCCCCTGTAGCAATCGCTCTGCTATATATAAATATGAAGCTTATTAGGTACTAAAATAAGTGTCAAATATTATTAATACCTGCCATTATTATTGTGGGATCGCATAGTTTGTCTTAGGAATCCTTAGAGTAATCCCTAGAGTGTATACTGTATATTTATGGTGTCAGCCAGGAATTCTTCCTAGTGTTACTGATTGGAGTACAGTGATAAGCTACAGGGCCTGTGTTAACTGTCTACTCTAATAAATATGATGGAACTTCATCCTGTCAGCAGGAGGAATAGCAAAAAATACATTTCTCTATAACTATTACTAGTAAGTTAACATGATCAAGTACAGCGGGGGATGAAATGTCAATATCTCTGCTATTTGTGGCCTTTCTGTAAGCTTATACTAAGTTATTTCAAAACCTATTTATTTATTTATTTACAGTTTCCTATATAGCGCAGCAGATTCCGTTGCGCTTTACAATAGTAGACAGTGATAAGACAAACTGGGTAACAACAGACAGACTTGGAGGTAGGAGGGCCCTGCTGCAAGCTTACAATCTATAGGGATATAGGGGGAAACATAAGGACAGGCACCAGTAATAGCATAGCAGTTACAAGTCCAGAAGGGAAGCTATATAAACTTAAATATGATAGGCTTGCCTGAAGAGGTGAGTTTTCAGGGAACGCTTGAAAGTTTGGAGACTGGTGGAGAGTCTTAATGTGCGTGGAAGGGCATTCCATAGGATGGGAGCAGCCCGATAAAAGTCCTGTAATAGTGAATGGGAGCTAGTGATCCGTGCAGAAGAGAGACGCAGATCTTGTGTAGAGTGGAGTGGTCGAGATGGGAGATATTTTGTGATAAGTGCAGAGATATATGCTGGTGCAGTATGGTTAATAGCTTTATAAGCAAGTAGAAGTGTTTTATATTGAATACGGTAATATACAGGCAACCAATGGAGGGACTGGCAGAGCGGATCAGCAGACGATGAGCGTCTTGCAAGGAAGATCAGCCTAGCAGCAGCATTTAAAATTGATTGCAGTGGTGAGAGTCTGTTCTTGGGAAGACCAATTAGGAGACTATTGCAATAATCAATGTGGGATATAATGAGTGCATGGATAAGAGATTTGGTAGTGTCTTGTGTGAGATATGGTCGTATTTTGGATATGTATTTTAGATGCATGTAACATGATTTGGAGACAGATTGAATGTGGGGAAGAAAGGACAGTTCAGAGTCGAGGATGACCCCTAAGCAACGAGCTTGTGGGGTAGGGTAGATTATCGAGTTGTCAACAGCGATGGAGATGTCAGGATGGTAACTGTTCTTAGTTGGCGGGAATATAAGTAATTCCGTTTTGGAAATATTGAGTTTGAGTTGGCGACAAGACATCCAAGATGAGATGGCAGAGAGGCAATCAGAGACTCGACCCAAAACCACTGGTGACAACTCTGGGGTTGATAGATAGATTTGAGTATCATCAGCATACAAGTGATACTGAAAACCGAAAGAGCTGATTAGTTTGCCAAGAGAGGAGGTATAGATTGAGAAGAGCAGAGGACCTAAGACTGAACCTTGCGGAACTCCGACTGACAGAGGTAATGAAGAGGAAGTAGAGTTAGAGAAGCGAACACTGAAAGAGCGATCAGATAGGTAAGATGTGAACCAGGAAAGGGCTGTATCATTAAGACCTAGGGAGTGCAGTGTTTGTAAGAGAAGAGAGTGATCGACGGTGTCAATTTGAAACGTTTCTGCTGTTTTTCCTCTTAAGAAACAGGGGCCGTATTCTGATCGTGATTGCGCGAATACGCAATCCGTTCCTTTATGGAATCACTGCGCATGCATAGGGATCATTGTGTGCATGCACAAGCCATAATAGAGGCATGAAGTAGGGGAAATATCTAACGGCAATCCCCTTGTAATGTGACGGACAGGAAGTCTGGCTTTGGGGGTGGTAATTGCCTATTTTCTGGGAGTGTCAGACAAAATGCAGGTGTTTAACGGGAGGGTCTGTGACATCAGCACTGGCCTCAATTAACTTGTTTCTGTTGCAGAGTTGTGGAAGGGTCAGAGATACTGTACTCACATTTGCATAGACTGGTACAATCATTTGATGCAGCCTTGCGAGTCAACCAGAATAAGGACCTATGTGTATAAGGTGCTCTACTGTAGTGTAACATGTATAAGTGGCTCTACTCTGATGTAATGCATAAGAAGCTGTACTGTGCGGTGTGATGTGTATGAAGGGTTCTACTGTAGTGTAAACTAAAATACACTACTGTGTGATGTAATGTGAATTGGTACTATTATGTGCCCACATTCCTTCCCAATGAAGCTACACCCCCTTCTCTTAAAGCCACACACCTATATATTGGTGCATACTCTCTCTATTTTGAATGTTAGGGGAAAGGGGGCATCAATTATTTTTCTGGCACTGGAAACCAACATGTCTAGTTATAGCATGCGATGATTAATATTTCAGGTGGTTTCCTCAGAAATATGTGTGAGGGCGCCATATACTGTATCTGATGATGGCATTGTCCTCTGTCCGATCAAATCTTGATGTCAGGTTCATGAGCCCCGTTTGAACTTGCATCTATTGTAGATGTGCCTCTGGAGTCGGAGAGTGTGGCTGACGGGGAGAATGCTATCAGGAGGTGAGGAATGCTACAGGGGGGAGCAATTCTGACAGTGTAGGAATGATGGGGAGAGAATGAAGAAGATTAGATTACATGCAATACACATACGACAGGGAAATTATCTGGTAGGTGCTATCAGGTAGAATATTCTCAGTGTCTGGTTCTTTCTGTTGTGCCAATGGACCAAGCAGACATTTAATTGCCTCTACCTGGCAATACCTACAGCAAGATTCAGTTCCTTTCTGATTGTACAAGGCATGCCAACAATGAAAAGAAGATGAAAGGTGCTAAGATTACTGCCCTGGATCTCAGCAGCTAATGTAAACCACATCAAACAGAACCATGCTGGCAGTATTACAAAAGGCTTCTACTTACTAACTATAGCCTGACTCCCATAATGACCTTTAGTTCTGCAGAGTGCGGTCACAGCTTCTGGCCAGTAAGAAGCATATTACAGAGACAAATCTTCCATTTAAATGTGTTTGCATACAGGTAATTTGTGTTGCATAATTTGTCTGACTTTTCAGATACAGTAATTACACTTCCCATGCTCTGCAGCAGAGTTGTCCTCTGTGGCTCGCCAGGTGGTGTGGAATTACAAGTACCAGCCTTCCCTGCCACCCAATCTATTACCACATCCAGAAGTTATCTGGCCACTTGGACAGAATATTAAACATTCAAGTCCAGCAATATTTGTGTCCGATAAAGTCATCTTGCAGAATTCTTTCACTTCAGATGCTGAATATGTAAATACTGTATTTGTCCAATTTTAGGGGAAATTCAATTAGCTGCAATATATTACTGTGGATAATTAATTCTTCAGTGCCTATATAATTAGCCTTGAAAGCTGGTACAGGTTGAGTATCCCTTATCCGAAATGCTCAGGACCATGAGCATTTTGGATAAAGAATTATTCCGGATTTCAGGTTTTTTTTTTTGGTACTTGTGTAGTTTCACGGCGCCACCGCGCGCAGTCTGTGTCTGAAACTTGGCAGCCTGCCAGACGCTCTGTTTAACTGTGCGCGTGCCGCTCTAGCTGTTCTCAGCGCAGCGTGTGGCTGCTTTCCTTATGTAAGCTACGTTATCAGCGTAGCGCTGGGCAGCAGCAGCGCACGCTGCCCAGCGCTGACAGGTCACTGTGGTACTTGTAGTTCCACAGTGAAATAGGCAGTCCTGCGCACCGCTGACAACCCGGCAATTTAGACGCTAAAGCATCTAAATCCAGACTCCTGCTACCGCTGACAACCCAGCAATATAGACGCTAAAGCGTCTAAATCCAGACTCCCTGAACTGGACACCCCGGCAATTTAGACGTCTAGATTTAGACGTCTAAATCCAGACTCCCTGCAAACCGCTAAGATGGGGGCATCTAAATTTAGATGCTAAAGGGGTACACTATTAAACCTGTTCACAATGACACTAGTCGACGTAACAGCTGTCGACCTTGTTAATTCCACTATCCACGCCAACCCGAAGCGTGGCGAGCCCGCGAGGGGTGGCGGTACGCGTCCTACAACCTTTTCATACCCCCACTATCCACGTCAGCGTGGAGTTGAGTTTATAAAGTGTGGCGAGCGGACGCGGATACCTTCACAGGTATCCGTGTCCCCTCGCGGGCTTCACAGGTATCCGCGTCCCCTCGCTGCGCTCGCCACACTTTATAAAAACAACTCCACGCTGACGTGGATAGTGGGGGTATGAAAAGGTCGTAGGACGCGTACCGCCGCCCCTCGCTGCATTCGCCAAGCTTCGGGTTGGCGTGGATAGTGGAATTATGTTACGTCGACTAGTGTCATTGTGAACAGGTTTAATAGTGTACCCCTAGACCCTACTAAATTTAGATGCTTTAGCGTCTAAATTTAGATGCCCCCATCTTAGCGGTTTGCAGAGAGTCTGGATCTAGACGTCTAAATCTGGACATCTAAATTGCCGGGGTGACCAGGTCAGGGAGTCTGGATTTAGACGCTTTAGCGTCTATATTGCCAGGTTGTCAGCGGTGCGCAGGAGTCTGGATTTAGACGCTTTAACGTCTAAATTGCCGGGTTGTCAGCGGTGCACCGGACTGCCTATTTCACTGTAGAACTACAAGTACCACAGTGACCTGTCAGCGCTTGGCAGCGTGCGCTGCTGCTGCCCAGCGCTATGCTGATAACGTAGCTTACATAAGGAAAGCAGCCACGCGCTGCGCTGAGAACAGCTAGAGCGGCACGCGCACAGTAAACACAGAGTCTGGCAGACTGCCAAGTTTCAAAGTTTCACTGTGCGTGCGGTGGCGCCGTGAAACTACACAAGTACCTTTTTTTTTTCTTAACATACTCATCTGGTCCCCTGGTGGTCCTCTAACAGTCCCCAGACATCCACGGTGTTCCCTGGTGTCCGCGGTGGCTATCAGATTCCTCTTTAGCAGCATTTCTGGTCCCGCGCAATGCATCCTTGGAACCTGGGATGCCACTGCAGAGGAGTCTGATGGCTACCGTGGACACCAGGGGAAGAGGTGAGTAGAAACAAAGGTGCAGTGGAAAAAAAAAATATATATTCTGAATACCTATATATTTTTTTCTGAATATTTCAGTTTTAAGATATACGGATAAGGGGTACCCAACCTGTGATGGGTATCCCTTATACATGATAGTTTGTTTAGTAACATGAGGGGGGTAGCCAATCTTTGGGCATGCAGGCAAAGAAGGCATCCATAACAGCGGATAGGTGGCCAAGTAGCCGCCATTGCCATTAGCAAGTTGTGGGACGACTGGGTGAAAGAAGTGAGTGTTGATATACTGTAAGGAGCTCTATCGTGATGTAACATGGCATAATGTGTATAAGTGGTTCTACTGTGGCATAATGTGTATAAGGGGCTCTACTGTGTTGTGTAATGTGAATAACAGACAATACTGTGCAGTGTAACATGCAGGTCTTGTTACCTCACTTATCGAACCACCCTCTTTAGAATCGATGTGGTTTTCACTATACAGTATTGATTCTGGATTTCTGTTTAGGTGTTAATGTGCAGAAGTATTCACTACACTATTTCTGTATTTGCAGTTTCATATGATAGAGTGACATGTTATAACAACACCCACCCCCACAGCACAAACATTGACACTTTAAAAAAAAATCCGGATTATGCAATTGATGCCCACCCCTTTGTAGCTCCATCCACAATTTTCACAGCTTCCCCACCTCTGCTCCCCATTTCTGATCACCGGGAGAGGGGGTCCTGTCAATTTTTCACATTTCCCTGCATTGGTTATTAGAATAGAATAGAATAGAATCAACTTTATTGGCCATGTGTGCTTGCGCACACTAGGAATTTTTTGTGGATTACAGTGCAGCATCAAGCAGGGATGAAATGGGGTGGGGAGACATTACATACATTCAATTGTACATTGAGACAATTATACACGTTACATTGAGAGCATTTTGACATTACTTGTGGGGATTCACATGCCCGCCGAGCTGCACAGCGACTGGCAGCCATCAGCGGCGCCACTGGTCGTTGCAGCAGCCAAGTAGGTAACAATATAAGCAGGGACTGTACAGTTATCGCACAGGGAACACATACCCGCCGAGTTGCACAGCGCCTAGGCAGCCATCAGCGGCGCCACTGGTCATTGCAGCAGCCGGGTAGGTAATAATAGAGCAGAGACAGTACAGTTATCACAAGGGATCACATACCTGCCGAGCTGCACAGCGCCTAGGCAGCCATCAGCGGCGCCACTGGTCATTGCAGCAGCCGGGTAGGTAGAAGCAGAGACAGTACAGTTATCACACAGGGAACACATACCTGCCGAGCTGCACAGTGCCTAGGCAGCCATCAGCGTCGCCACTGGTCATTGCAGCAGCCGGGTAGGTTATAATAGAAGCAGAGACAGTACAGTTATCACACAGGGAACACATACCTGCCGAGCTGCACAGTGCCTAGGCAGCCATCAGCGGCGCCACTGGTCATTGCGGCAGCCGGGCAGGTGACAGTATGAGCAGAGACAGTACAGTTGTAGCAGGGACAGTACAGTTATCACACATGAGACACGGGATACATATTGCTGAGCACAGATCCTAGGCAGCCATTTGCGGCGCCATCTTGAAGGCCTCGCCAGGCCATCCTCCTGTAGGGAGAGTCAGTGCAGGCAGCTGCCGGGGTAGGGGGAGAGAGAGAGAGTCCATGGGGCTGGGGGGGGAAGAGTCAGTGAGGCCACGAGCCTGGGGCCTGGGATAGACAGTGAGGCCTGTGGCCTAGGCTAGGCCCTCTCTCTGGAGCCATACCTTCTCCCAGGCAGCCAAGTTCATCCAGAGATCCATGGGGCTGGACGGGCTATTATTATTATAAGGCACAATAATCCCTATGGCTACATGCATTTTAAATAAGGTTCCTCTGGCCACTTATATGGAACCACTTGTAAAGCACGATACATCAGCAGGCCCTGACACATATCCATTTATTTTCTTTAACAAGTATAGTAGCTCTTACTAACTGCTTTGTGGCTCATCTACATTTGGATTTAAGTCATTTTATGACACACCCCTCATACAGTATGTAGTGCATGTCCACACTTCTAGGTTTGACCTTCCAGGGCCTTCCCAACGGCCCCCTAATTCTGGTGCCAACTTTACAATGTCCCTAAATTATTCTCAAAAGTAGGCAACTATGGTTAAATTTGACTTGCAGCCCCCCACCCCACACTCACACTTAATCTGACTCTGGTCCATATATGGAACTAGACAAGCCTGAGTGGCACATGACACACCACCCTCAACAGGGCTCCGTGCAAAATTGTAATACCAACTATAATCTCCCTAAAACTAGTTTTCAAAAGTAGGCAAGTATGACCTCTAGTACATGCAACTGCAAGATCTCCTATACAGCCCAAAGCTAGCAGCAGTCGCATCCAGTGACAGTGCTGTCCTCAGGATGCCTGCGTCAGTATTGTGAACCCCCGGGATGCTAAATGCACCCTGCCCTTCTTACATCTAGCCCTATGTCTGATAGCAATCTCTATGTTTGTGACACTATGCATACAAAGTCCTGTAAAATCGCACGTAGTGTCCCCGAGTCACAGCGTGATTAACATGCTGTGGTCTATTACAGGTAGAGAATAAGTGGTGCTCCCTGCATTTTCAGAACATGGGGGATTTCTGGAAGTGGTGAGGCCAATGTCTGTGTCTATCGATGTAGATGTACTGGCTTTGTAAGCGGGCAGGAGGTGCTATTTTGAGTAAGATTAGGCTTACTCAGAAGGCCGATGTGCTGCCTTTGCGATCTGGTACTTCATCTCTGGATGAACCAGTGAAATCTCAGATGCAGGCAGCGAGTATATTTTCTCTTTAGATGCATCATGCAGAGATTAGAATATGTTACCCCTCCTCTAGGTGTATAGCTGCACACTCAAAGACGTGAAGACAACTGCTGGCCCCAATACTAAAGGGGATATCGCCAAAAAACGGGAGGCGTTGCCATGCCCATTACAGAAAAAAAAAGTTAAATATTATTTTAATAGTTATAACCAGGGCTATTTTTGTGCAGGCTCTAGCAGGAACTGTGGCCCTTATTCTAGCTCACTCTTTCTGACAAAATATTTCTTAGATGGACAAAACCATGTGCACTGCAGGTGAGGCAGATGTAAAACCCCACCCAAATCTAATTATCTCTGCACAAGTAACACCTGCCTCACCTGCAGTGCTCATGGTTTTGTCCATCTAAGAAATATTTTGTCAGAAAGAGTGAGCTAGAATAAGGGCCACAGTTCCTGCTGGAGCCTGCACAAAAATAGCCCTGGTTATAACTAAACTGGTTTTGCAGTGTAAAAATTTAAAAAATTCTTACCAAATCTCTCACTTTCTGATTCTCTCACCCTATTACATTTCCCCCTATGTGCGGTACCTGGAAGTGGTGTTGCTGGCTGGTAAGGGTCATATTTCTACTCAGCAGCTGGCCTAGGTGCCGGCCGGGCCCCTCCAACAAGACCATGTATGGGTAATTAGTACCCACTCCCTGCACACACTGATAGTTTAATCATACCTCCCAACTTTTCACCTGAAGAAATAGGGACACTCCGAAAAGGGGGCGGGGCGTATGCAAATGAGGGTGCGGCTTATGCTAATTAGCCGCGACCTCATTTTCATACGAGAATAGACGCACAGCGTCTATTCTACTAGATTGGGGGGTCTCCCAACTGCCACCCCCCCGCAGCGGGACAATGCCTGCCGCGGGTGGGACAGCGGGACAGGACCCGAAAATCGGGACTGTCCCTCTAAAATCGTGACAGTTGGGAGGTATGGTTTAATGTAGTGGTCCTCAACCATGGTCCTCAAGGCACAACAGCAGTCCACATTTAATGGCTATCCAGGCTTAAGCACAGGCGACTTAATTTGTACCTCAATCAGCTTAATAATACCATCTGTGCATAAGCAGGGATAGCCATAAAACCTGGACTGTTGCTGTGCCTTGAGGACCATTGGATTAATGGACAGTCCAGTTGCCTGATGGAGATCCATTTGTGTGGTTGGACAAGGATTCCATATATCATTCGCTAAGGTATGTAGATACTTTGGTGCCCAAACTTTGTCTGATTGGTCAATCAAAGTGCAGTGTACAGGATGGGCACCTCTATAGAGAACAAAAGCCACCACTTAAGCCTACATAGAAGTGAGCTATCAAGTATCTGAGTGCTGTATGCAGCTTATGCATGGTCAAGGACAGTACACGGTAAGGTATCCGGTCACTGGTTAGACCGTGTCTAAGTTGGCACCTTGAAATTATCGTCATACCCAAGGTTGACATTGACAAAAGGTCGACACGGTCTTATGGTCGACATAGACATGTCAACATGAAAAAAGGTCAACGTGAGTTCCTGTCATGACTGTCCACCTAGACATCGTCTACCGTTTATACCATAACCATTTTTGAACAGGTTACAGTACTATGTCTTATTCACTGTACACGGTAGCAATGCACGGCTTGTGGCAGATATACTGTGGCTTTGTATTGCTTTAATTTCTCAGGAATGTGGAAGCTTAATGTGCCAAGATATCTTGACAGGAGTAGCAATGTTATGCATGCTTGGGTTGGTAATATCTCGAGTTCCTTAATTGGGTTAACAGGACCCAGTCTGAAAACCCTCTGAGATGACCTTAGCTGTGACCAGTGAAGCACAGGACATCAAAGTCGTACATTCAGGACCATGTATAACACTGGCAGTCTATGGAATATGTCTGTGTATGTATATATTTCTCACTCTCTCTCTCAGCTATATGTACTAAGCTTGAAAAGTGAGAGTGATAAAGTAGCAACCAATCAGCTCCTAACTGCTGTTACAGGGTAAAAATGACAGTTTGGAGCTGTTGGCTGGTAGTTTGTCACTCTCCATTTATTACTTGTAATGGCTTAGTACATCTCGCCCTCTCCCCCTCTTCCCCAGCCCTGCTGAAGCATCTAAGGAATAAACTAACTCTATAACCAACTGATCTGATCTAATAGTCTGATATATCAGTCAGCATTAATAGAAATACAACTGTCAGTAAATAGAACTATCGATTAATAATGCATGATAACGGTAACATTTCATTGAGCCCACGGCGATGCTGTTTATTATATCAGACTATTAGATCAAATAAGTTGGTTACAGAGTTAGTTAAAAAAGGCTGACTACTCCTCACCTCTATGAGGTGAGATACTGCCACTGTCCACTAGAGGCCACTCAACAGACCAAATTACTCCTTTGTGTGCTAAAAGATGTCATAACAGAAAGTTAAAGCAATTTTTGCTGGAACACTGATCTGTTTCAAACTTGCTGGATATGGAAAGAGGGAGCTGTGAAGACAGATTGGAGGTAGGAGCAGATAGTGACTGAGGGTATGGTGGGGAGTTTGTGGGCTAAAACTGTTACAGCTCAAAGTGAACATAAAAATTGTCACAGATCAAAGTAAAAGTACATTGCAGAAGCCGTCATTTTGATAAGCTTTTTACTAGTATTCTATAAATCAATGTAAAAAGCATGAACTGCCAAGAATATTACAGGATATAGAGTAAGCACCAATAAAGTATGCAAGGCAAAAAGAGAAAAACATAAAAACACCAGTTTAAGTATAAAGATACAAAGAATACAGGACACTTAGGGCCTTATTCTAGTTCACTCTTTCTGACAAAATCCTTCTTAGATGGACAAAACCATGTGCACTGCAGGTGGGGCAGATGTTACTTGTGCAAAGAGAATTAGATTTGGGTGGGGTTTTACTTCAAAGTGAGATATATATTGCAGTGTAAAAATAAAGCAGTCCGTATTTACCCTGCACAGAAACAAAATAACTCACCCAAATCTAACTCTCTCTGCACAAGTTACATCTACCCCCCTGCAGTGCACATGGTTTTGTCCATCTAAGAAGGATTTTGTCAGAAAGAGTGAACTAGAATAAGGCCCTTAGTTAAGAAGAACCAATCCTCAATCATATATCAGACCCCTCACCATGATGGGAAGCTGCCGTCTTATTAGTTTTATCTGTATGTTAAAATTAGAGATGTGCAGGTTCTGATTTACTCTGATTTACTCTGATCTCAAAGCAGGATCTTAATGGCTATCAACTATCAACAACTGTCATGTGATTTGAGATAGATAGCCAATAAGGTCCTGCTTTGAAATCAGAGTAAATCAGAGTAAATCAGAACCTGCACATCTCTAGTTAAAATATAATTTTTGAAAGAAGGATCACCGTTGGCAGATTCCATTAGAACAGGCATTCCCAACCACGGTCCTCAAGGCACACCAACAGAGCAGGTTTTTGTGATATCCAGGCTTCAGCACAGATGGTTTAATCAAAATCCCTCAGGTACTAATTAAGTCACCTGTGCTCAAGCCTGGATATCTACAAAACCTGCACTGTTGGTGTGCCTTGAGGACCGTGGTTGGGAATGCCTGCATTATAACATCCTTTCATAAGTCCTAAGGATGGGATTGATTGTGCAAGTGCCACTTAGCATTAAACAGAAATCAATGCCTCACGCTGTGTGAGAAAACACCGATATATAAAATTCTACAGCAACTTAGGTTCACTACTAATTATCTCTAAAGCACATAGAAAATTGGCGTTTCCGATGCATTATCCCCATAACAAACCGTGACCTTTTCAAAAAGTAAAGGTTTGTTTTATGATTATATATGCTGTAAGAGTACAGGAGATGCCACTGGCAAAATAATAAGGACCGGATATGAGAGAACAAAGAACAGATTTAGGTTCTTTGCCATAGTCCACAAGTAAAGCCCCGGCATTCTCAATTTACTAATTGGTTCTTCTGTAAGCCTGCCTTTCCTTTTCCTCGTTTCTGGCAAATCTACTTTACATACTTAGAAAGCTTTTTTTTCTTTATTTACAAAGGAAGGTCATTAATATTTGAACTTTATTCCTTTAGGCAGCTTACTTGATTAAAGATGTGCCGCATGCGAGACCAAATGCATTGTGCGATGCTCTCTTTGTGACCCATGCTACTCAATACTAATCGTGGCTCCCAAATTTCCCTCTGGAGATCTGCTGTAGCGGCTTTCAGGAAATTAGCTCTGAAACAAGAGTATGGGTTAGGATCTGGGCTATCGTTTAAGTTAACCATGCTTGTACAATGTATCTGAAATACTCCAACAAAGGCCCCAACTATGATAAAGGCAGAATAATAACGTACAATTTGATGACGTGCAAAGCCTTAGGTTGTTATTTTTCTCATCAGTGTGACATCTGAAGTCACAACTGCATCTAGCCCTTAGTATTTAGGTTATCATTAGAACCCTTGAGTTACCATTATAACACTGTTAGTATAATGTATATTTTGGTTATTTCTTAATACAGGTTAAGTATTTCTTATCCAAAATGCTATTTCAATGAGGTATCTTGAAAACAAGACCCATGTGTGAACACAAACTGCATTATGTTGTATAAACCCATCAAACACATGAAATACACACAAATATATCTTATGCTGCTTTCACATTGCCTAAACTTTTGAGACCCGGTATTTTGAAACGGTATTTAAAACGGTATATAGTGTGTTTAGCAAAAAAAAAACTACATTCCAGAAACTTATTCAGAATAATTTGGATAACAGATATCTGGATAAGGGATACCCAACCTGTGTATGTAAGCTTTTACTTTTTTGCCCCCTGATTCCCCGAAATGCACTTCATCAGGCAAGTTTATTAAATTGCACCCATATAAACTCCATAAATGATATCTAATTAACTCTCTAATAAGTAACAGTCCACATATAACTTTATATGTTCCCTTTCTACACAATTTGGTTTGACTGGATCAGTAATCCCTCTAGGAACCTCTGCAATCTGGCTGGACCAATTTGCGATAAGTATACCTAAAGCTGGGTACGCAGTGTAGTGACCGATAGGTTGCCTGGTCATTATGGTAAGTATGCACTTCCTGAGCGACCGGTCACAGTTATCTGTAGTGATGTCATTATCAGCAGTTCCTGTGGCCAGCATAAGGATCAGTCGGTGGGTCATCCATGCACACAGCCTTATACTACTCCGGCGTGTCAGCCTCAGTATTGGTCTTTGCATTTGTTGTGGTGCACACTTAAGGAAAGTATTGTCAAATAACCATGAGATGTCATTGTGTTTTGGTTAGTTACCATGGTACTTTTTATAAGGCCATGTATTCCAAAAACAGAAATATTCCTAACACCGTGGTTTTTCTGAATTTTTTGGCGGGTTTGTGTGTTCCCCTAAAGCCCCTCCCCCCACCCCTTTTTTTCATACTTACCTCATCCCCTGATGTCCAAGGCAGCCTTCAGGATTCTCTTCAGCGGTATCTTCGATTACCGGCGCACTCGTGCAATGCACCCCTGGGACCGGAGATGCCGCTGAAGTGGATCCTGAAGGCCACTGTGGACGTTGGGGGACCATCAGGGCACCACCAGGGGAAAAAATTCCTTATCCACAATGCTTGTGGTCCCGAGCATTTCGGATAAGGGATCCTCAATCTGTATTGAATTTTTGTCCCAGAATGCTGAGCGAAGAGGTTATGTTTGTACTGTACTTTTGTGTGCATTTTACGACACTGTGAACCCATTTGAGTGCCCCATAGATAAAGAATAAAATTAGGGCAAAGACGGCGCAGAATATGGAGCACCGATTTTTCCTCCAGACAGGGCAGCATTGTAAAAGTAAATGAGCAAATGGTCAGCACAATTTAATAAAATATCAAAGTAAAATAAAGGAATCTATTGAACAAGGATAAACATAATTATACTGACAAAATGTAAAAGCAATCATACCTATTTAATGTGTCACTCATTTTTAATGATGTACCTTTATTACTGGGTTTTCATAGCAAAACAAAGTACATGATATGGTCCCCATTTACGTTGGTTTTCTTACCAGGTAACCGGGATAATAACATCTGTATGTCTAACATAAGAGCCGGGCATTGAGTGAATCATTTCAGGAATTTCCACGGTTTACCTGACATCAGTTTATCTAACTGTATTGAGTTACTCTGCTCATATTTATGTATAAATACTGTCTAAAGTTGGCATAATCCAATAGAAACAGTGAATTGTTGATAAAGCAGGAATGAAGGAGATACACTAAAAGCGCAAGTAACATTTAATAGCCGCTTTTTACATTTATATCTTCTTGGCATTTATATGGTGTTGTGCCAAACACATATATCTGTAATATAAAGTAGCATTTATTTCAGATATCTAACCAGTGACTACACTACAATCACATGGAGGATATATCGGTAGAGGGTTGGCAGATGTGTACAATCACACATCACCTCTCAAGGGCCTGCACACTGGCTGTAGGGACTGGCGTCACATCTGGGCAGGCATTTGAGTTTAAATTCAAACTGCCCGTCCAGATGGCTGTCAGGAGCAACATATCAAGCAGCCAATCGGTAAGTGTATATGTGTACCAGAATCGGCTGCTCTGTCAGCGCAATGGCTAGTCTGCCATCAATTTGGCTATGTGTTCACCCATTATGTCATTATGACTACAGACTGGTATGGCCAGCCATCATTAAGTAGCCTTTTTTTGAGGCTGTGAAACTTGGAAGTGTTGCTAAATTGTTAAGAGATCAACAACACAGCATGGACAGTGTAATGGTTAGCATTACTGCCTCACAGCACTGAGGTCATGGGTTCGATTCCCACCATGGCCCTAACTGTGCAGAGTTTGTATATTCTCCCCGTACTTGCGTGGGTTTCCTCCGGGTGCTCCAGTTTTCTAGCACAATCACAAAAATATACTGGTTGGTTAAATGTGTATTTATTTTATAATAAGAATTGTTAGCATGGGCTACATACGATCTGGCCCTCCAGTTCAAAATTCTGTTGGCGCATCTGCTGTGAGGTCGGCCATCAGTTCCACGTCTTCTGGTCCTGCCCTAATATCATTCCATTTTGGAAAGCGATTTTTGACCTTATCAACAAAGTATTATCTCTATCCCTCTTGCCTTCGCCTCTGATCCCTCCTAAACTATTTCCCTGCCTCAGTCCCTTCCCACCTACACTATGTCCTAGGTCATATCTGCATCGCAGCCCGTGCTGCTCTCGCACAGTGTTGAAAACAAGCTGCACCCCCCCCCCCCTTTCTCAGGGTTGTGCGTAAGATTCACTCTTATTTTTTAATGGAGACAGACTATTCCCCCACTCACCTCCCTACACATACCTCCTCAGCCGGTTGGAACCTTTGGAAGGTATTCTCTACGGTCAGTGACGGCGCTGATCTTATAAAACAAAGTCTGACTGACCTCTCTCCAGACCCACTTAGTATGCATTCAATGTTCCTCTTTCATTCTTATTGTTTCTAGCTAATTGGGCGGTAATTGATGTATGAGATTCAGATGTATAATGCCATGTTATGCTGTTTTGAGACTTACAGTTTTGGTGACTGTCCCCCCCCCCCTCCTCCTTTTTCCTTTCTGTTCCCCCCTGTTTTGCATAATATGAAAATTTGGTACTTATGTATTATCTGGGCTCCCATGTTAAATGCACCCAATTTTTTCATACCCCTACTGTCCAACTACGCATGGAGTTGATTTTATATAGTGTGGCGAGCGCAGCGAGCCACCGTGCCCGAAGCGTGGCGAGCCCCGCGAGGGGACACGGTCTCATAAGAAAAACGGGAGCCCAGATATTACATAAGTACCGAAAAATTTTCAATAAAAATGATTGAAGTTAAAAAAAAAAAAATAATTTTTAGCATGATAATCTGTAATTTTTATGTACTTTGATTTTATTCAACCTCTATGCAAACTTTATTTACTATAAATTACTGATGGAATGCTTAATATCTTAAACTCCATATGCAGTGGAAGAACTTTTATTAATTGTTGTTATTTTCCAGCGTGTTTTACGTTTCTATGATTTCAAGCTTTCCAATGTTATAACATACCTCCCAACTGTCCCGCGGGAACGTCCCGATTTTTGGGGACGTTCCCGCGTCCCTCCCGCGGTCGGCAGTGTCCCGCTGCGGGGGGGGGGGCAGTTGGGAGTCCCCCCCAATCTCACAGAATAGACGCTGTGCGCATGTGTCTATTCGCGGCCGAAAACTAGGGTGCACCCTAATTTGCATACACCACGCCCCCTTTTCGGGCGCTCGCGTGTCCTTATTCTGTTCTTCAGAAAGTTGGGAGGTATGTTATAAACATTTTTATTTTTTTAATTTCTCAGAACCAGCTTTCTACTTTGGAGATGTGGAATTGTATGTGGATGAAAGTGCAGGATATATTGAAGTACGTGTGTGGAGGACCGGTACTGATCTATCGAAGACCGCCACTGTCACAGTGCGGTCACAGAAGACGGAACCAGTGTCGGCAGTTGGTGAGTAGAGCTGGGCGTAAATCTTTCTTATTTCCATTATTGTGTTGCTCCAGTTAGTAAAAATATTTAGCCTTTGCCCTTATTGTATAGTGAAGTGAGGTGGACAGCCTAATGTGGGCACATAAAATAGAGGCATGTTTGCTTTCTAAGAATATGCAGCATGTTGGGTAATCCATAGTTTAATCTTCCGATTATTATGTCTTAGATTAGGGGAAAGTAATCTGTAGCACTTTAGCTGCTGTTGAACTACACATCCCAGCATGCCCTGCCACAGTTTTGCTGTTTTGACATATTAAAACCGTGACAGGACATGCTGGAAAGTGTAGTTCCAGAGTTGCTTACCCATGCATTAGAGTGGACCATAGTCTCTTAAAAAGGGAACATATGAAATGTTTATGTTAACAGTTATATGTATGGTTGGACTGGCTCAGAGGACTGTAGGGAAACCCAGAATGGGCCAAACTCCACACAGACAGGGCCGTCTTTCCCATTGGGCTGAATGGGCAGTTGCCCAGGGGCCCAAGGATTGTAGGGGCCCAGCCCACTGGGGAAGACGGCACTGCTCTGGGGAATGGCGGTGGGCGGCTGGGATGCGGTCAGCGGCTGTCAGCGGCGACTCAGCGGTGGCAGCGGTGATCCAGGCAGCGGGGGGCTGGGATCTTGATGTAGCAATCTGGGCGGCATATGTCGGGAATGCTCCGGGCAGCAGCTGTCAGCGTTGTCCATACAGGCAGTGGTGACTCAGACCTTGCTGTAGCGCTATTTGCCGCAGGGCGGGAAGCGCTGCTGATTCTGAAAATTCTGGCCGGACGTTGATTGGCCAGACGCTCAGCCAATCAGTGTCCGGCCAGTCTTTTAAAAATCTGCAGCGCTTCCTGCCCGGCAGCAAATAGCGCTACATCAAGTTCTGAGCGAGCTGCCTGGACGGACAACGCTGACAGCTGCTGCCTGGATCCCCGCCACACAACTCCCAGCCCTCCTCTGCTGCTGCACATAGGTGGGTGGAGGGGGGCCCTAAAAATTATTTTGCCCAGGGGCCCAGTAGATTGTTAAGACGGCCCTGCACACAGACAGGGATATGCTGGCAACGGAACCAATGACCTCAGTGCCACTTGTGGATGGTGAGCACAGGTGCAAGGTTATAATTATAATCCCCCCCCCCCGAATCCATCCTGACCCAATTTCACAATATACAGCATGGCACCGATGAGTCGCCTAGACAGATGCCGCTGACAGCTGCTGCCCGGATCCCCGCCACACAACTCCCAGCCCTCCTCTGCTGCTGCACATAGGTGGGTGGAGGGGGGCCCTAAAAATTATTTTGCCCAGGGGCCCAGTAGATTGTTAAGACGGCCCTGCACACAGACAGGGATATGCTGGCAACGGAACCAAAGACCTCAGTGCCACTTGTGGATGGTGAGCACAGGTGCAAGGTTATAATTATAATCCCCCCCCCCGAATCCATCCTGACCCAATTTCACAATATACAGCATGGCAGTGGGTGACAGGGAGGCAGAGTGTGACAGGAAAAAACACTAAGTGACAGAAAGAGGGTGCCAGGGGCAGCAGTAGGCCCCTTAGTAGCCCTGGTGCCCTGCACTTGCTGCAACTATCGTAGTTCCGCCTCTGCTCAGTGCAGTGAGGGAGTAATGCTAGCAATTACACTGTTTCATCCTTGCAGGAAGCTTTTGAAAAGGGTAAGCGAGTTGAATTTGGAGGTGTGACAGTGTAGTGACAGCCTGCATTATTAACAGGACATGTATATCGCTGCCAGCAACCCTCAACCAATATTTCAGAATACATCCATCTTCAGCTCAGCCCTTATTTTTAATTAAAACACCTACAATAAATACCAAACCTGGAATCCGCTTTATCAGGCTTCTCCGTGAAAAATGATCTTGCAAAATGAAAGTTTAGTGTAAGAATTTGCTAATCAGCAACTTTTCCATATCTTTCCCAATACACTCTTAGGCAACACATTGCTATCAAAATAAGAAAAGAGGAGCCTTATATTAAAAAGTAATTTTTTTTTATTACTAGTTAGGGTCTTTGTATGAGTTACCTACTTCAAAGGCTATCAAGTATTTTACATTTGTTTGTCGTGTATTATGTGATTATAAAGTGCCGGCTTATTAAAATGCAGATGGTGACAAACCCTTGAAATTGACCAACATTCACAGATAGATAGATGCTGTATGGTGGATATTTCAACAACCTTAATCTACAACTAGTGGAACCACAACATCCAGTACTGTCACCTTTGTAGATTTGAAAGACAAAGTACATCACTACTGTTTATCAGTATAGCCACCCAAAGCATTATGGCCTTAATGCAGTGGTTCCCAAACTGTGTGCCTTGGCACCGTTGGGTGCCTCAGGACACTTGCAGGGGTGCCCCGGGTTGGTGATCCAGGACCAATTCAAAATATTTATGGTTAATTATTTATGGGCAAAACCAGTGCTGGTGGCTACCAATTAAAAAATGTGTACATACAAAAGCCAATCCTGCCCTTTACCACATAACTGAACCTAAGAATCAAATATAAACCCAACCTACTTTTAATGTTATATTTATTCTGCCTTTTTTTTATTTTGGCCTAGGGGTGCCATTAAATAATTCTGATACTCTAGGGTGCCATGCTTCAAAAAAGATTGGGAACCCCTGCCTTAATGTATAGTATTCTGCCCAAGAATCAGCCATGTTCTTAATTGTAGCTTGATGGGCAAGGCCCAACTTTCAGGTCATTTAGCCCTGGGGAGCAGTGCCGTAACAAGGCAGCAATGCACCTGACCTCGCTCTTACACCCATGATTTCATTACATCACAGTACCCTAGCTGTGATGTAATGAAATCATGGGAGTAAGAGCGAGGTCGGATGTATTGCTGCCTTGTTATATGTTGAATTTATATCATTTGAAATTGATACTGTACATACATTTTTTAAATAATGTTATTCAAATATGTCCCTCTTGTTAGAAACAAACTAACACGAGTGCATGTGTTTTCCTAGCTGGCATTGACTATGTAGGTATCAGTCGGAATCTAGATTTTGCACCTGGCGTCAATATGCAGACGTTCCGCGTGATCATCCTGGATGACTTAGGACAGCCGGTGCTGGAGGGAATAGAGAAGTTTGAACTAGTACTGCGTATGCCAATGAACGCCGTCCTCGGGGAGCCCAGCAAAGCTACAATATTTATCAATGACACGGTCTCCGACTGTAAGTAATGTTTCTTTTTAAAGCATTTTGCTGATTGACAACTATTGCATGCTATTAGCTAGTTGTATCCATAAATTGCAATGATGCTGAATGGGAGTATTGTTGATTTTATTGACCGAATTCAACATGAAAGAGATATTATACACATTTTAGAATAATCATCTTTTCAATGTAGTTAAAAGCACTTACTTGTCATGAAAACATACTGGAGATGAGCATTATTGAAAAATAAAAACATAATCAAACTGACCAGCCGGCTACAATTGTAAGGCCAAGGGAGAGATGTATTAAGCCTTCTCAAGCTCAACAAGTGGAGACATTATCTTTAGTATCCAATCAGCTTTGAGCTAGCATTTATCAAGTACATTCTATAAAATACCATATAGAAGCTTTTTGGTTGCTACAGTATGAGCAACTTGTCCAATTCCCCACTCTTATGAATACTGTGAATTTCTCCCTAACTCCTTTATACATTTTCTTTTTTTTATTTTCTTGTAAAATAGTGCTAGGTTGTTTAATGTCATTCATAAATCTTGGGGCATTAGGAGTCATTAGTGCACATAGAATATGCTTGTTTTCTACGAGGATATTTATGGGGGATTCAATGTGCCGCCGTTATTACCCATGGGAGAAAAAGCGGCAGGTCCCTATTCAATGCTGTCCTTAGGGACAGCATTGAATAGGGATCACTTCAGAAGCTATCAGACTCGTTCTGCCGATAACAACCGTGGCGGACACGCCCACTTTTCGCCGATCGGCCTGTCTGCCGATTTACTGTCGGGCAAAAACGTAAACCGGCCTGGATCACAGCTGTCGGGAGGGAACGACAGCCATAATCCAGGATTGAATACCCCTTAAGATGTAATGGGAAAATGTATGAAAACTTCTAAAGAGGACAGGCAGTGAAGTTGCCCATAGCATCAATCAGCCTCCACCTATCATTAATCTAGTGCATTCTTTAACCCCTTCATGACAGAGCCAGTTTGTGCCTTCATGACAGAGCCCTTTTTTTCAAATCTGACATGTCTCACTTAAGTGGGGATAACTTTTTTTTGCTTTTACTTATCCCAGTGATTTTGAGATTGTTTTCTCGTGACACATTGTACTTCAAGTTAGTTGTAAATTTTCGTCGATACAGTCTGTGTTTTTTTGTGAAAAATACCAAAATATCGTGAAAAAATGGAAAATTTAGCAATTTGCAAAATGTTAAATTTTCTGCTTGTGAGACAAATAATCATACCACTCAAAATAGTTAATAACTAACATAGACCATATGTCTACTTTATGTTTCCATCATTATTTCAACTTCCTTTTAATTTTTTTGGACACTAGGAGGCTTACAATATGAATAGCAAATTCTCAAATTTTCATGAAAATTTCAAACACTGATTTTTTTAGGGACCAGTTCAGTTCTGATGTGACTTTGAGGGACTTGTATGTGAGACACCCCCATAAATGATGCCATTTCAAAAACTGCACCCCTCACAGTATTCAAAACAGCATTTTGGAAGTTTGTTAACCCTTTAGGTGTTTCACAGGAATTAAAACAAAGTGTAGGTGAAATTTCAAAATTTCTTTTTTTTTGCAGAGTTTCAATTTTAATACATTTTTCTAACGAAGACAGTAGATTTTACTAGAGAAATGTGACTAAAAATTGATTCCCCCAATTCTTTTGTTTTCAAAAATATCCTATATGTGGCCCTAGTGTGCACGTTGACCAAACCACAGGCTTCATAATAGAAGGAGCACCTACTTGATTTTGGAGCCTCCTTTTTATGAGATTTTTTTTTAGGCACCATGTAGGTTTCTAGGCACCATAAGTGCTAAAAGTTAGGAACCTCCCCCACAAGTCACCCCATTTTGCAATCTACACCCCTCAGGGAATTCATCTAGGGGTATAGTGTACATTTCAAACCCCCAGGGGTTTCACCAATTTTGGTACAACTGGGATGTGAAAATGGAAAATTACATTTTTTTACACAAACATGCAGTTCTGGCTCAAAATTTTTCATTTTCACAAGGAATGAAGGAGACAAAGCACCCCAAAATCTGTGCCCCAATTTCTCCCGAGTACGGCAATGCCTCACATGTGACCAAAAAATACCAGTTGGGTGCATGGCAGGACTTAGAAGGGAAGGAGTGATTTTTGGATTTTGCAGCTCAGATTCTGGTGGAATTTTGGTGGGTGCTATGTCGCATTAGCAAGACCCCCCAAGCACCAATACAGTGGAACCCCCCCACAAGTGACCCCATTTTGCAAACTACACCCCTCAGGGAATTCATCTAGGGGTATAGTGTACATTTCAAACCCCCAGGGGTTTCACCAATTTTGGTATAACTGGGATGTGAAAATGGAAAATTACATTTTTTTACACAAACATGCAGTTCTGGCTCAAAATTTTTCATTTTCACAAGGAATGAAGGAGACAAAGCACCCCAAAATCTGTGCCCCCATTTCTCCCGAGTACGGCAATGCCTCACATGTGACCAAAAAATACCAGTTGGGTGCATGGCAGGACTCAGAAGGGAAGGAGTGATTTTTGGATTTTGCAGCAAAGATTTTGGTGGAATGAATGGTGGGTGCTATGTTGCATTAGCAAGACTCCCAAAGCACCAATACAGTGGAACCCCCCCACAAGTCACCCCATTTTGCAAAGTACACCCCTCAGGGAATTCATCTAGGGGTATAGTGTACATTTCAAACCCCCAGGGGTTTCACCAATTTTGGTACAACTGGGATGTGAAAATGGAAAATTACATTTTTTTACACAAACATGCAGTTCTGGCTCAAAATTTTTCATTTTCACAAGGAATGAAGGAGACAAAGCACCCCAAAATCTGTGCCCCAATTTCTCCCGAGTACGGCAATGCCTCACATGTGACCAAAAAATACCAGTTGGGTGCATGGCAGGACTTAGAAGGGAAGGAGTGATTTTTGGATTTTGCAGCTCAGATTCTGGTGGAATTTTGGTGGGTGCTATGTCGCATTAGCAAGACCCCCCAAGCACCAATACAGTGGAACCCCCCCACAAGTGACCCCATTTTGCAAACTACACCCCTCAGGGAATTCATCTAGGGGTATAGTGTACATTTCAAACCCCCAGGGGTTTCACCAATTTTGGTATAACTGGGATGTGAAAATGAAAAAAATACATTTTTTTACACAAAAATGTACTTCTGGCTCAAAATTTTTCATTTTTACAAGGAATGAAGGAGACAAAGCACCCCAAAATCTGTGCCCCCATTTCTCCAGAGTACGGCAATGCCTCACATGTGACCAAAAAATACCAGTTGGGTGCATGGCAGGACTCAGAAGGGAAGGAGTGATTTTTGGATTTTGCAGCAAAGATTTTGGTGGAATGAATGGTGGGTGCTATGTTGCATTAGCAAGACTCCCAAAGCACCAATACAGTGGAACCCCCCCACAAGTCACCCCATTTTGCAAAGTACACCCCTCAGGGAATTCATCTAGGGGTATAGTGTACATTTCAAACCCCCAGGGGTTTCACCAATTTTGGTACAACTGGGATGTGAAAATGGAAAATTACATTTTTTTACACAAACATGCAGTTCTGGCTCAAAATTTTTCATTTTCACAAGGAATGAAGGAGACAAAGCACCCCAAAATCTGTGCCCCAATTTCTCCCGAGTACGGCAATGCCTCACATGTGACCAAAAAATACCAGTTGGGTGCATGGCAGGACTTAGAAGGGAAGGAGTGATTTTTGGATTTTGCAGCTCAGATTCTGGTGGAATTTTGGTGGGTGCTATGTCGCATTAGCAAGACCCCCCAAGCACCAATACAGTGGAACCCCCCCACAAGTGACCCCATTTTGCAAACTACACCCCTCAGGGAATTCATCTAGGGGTATAGTGTACATTTCAAATCCCCAGGGGTTTCACCAATTTTGGTATAACTGGGATGTGAAAATGAAAAAAATACATTTTTTTACACAAAAATGTACTTCTGGCTCAAAATTTTTCATTTTCACAAGGAATGAAGGAGACAAAGCACCCCAAAATCTGTGCCCCCATTTCTCCAGAGTACGGCAATGCCTCACATGTGACCAAAAAATACCAGTTGGGTGCATGGCAGGACTCAGAAGGGAAGGAGTGATTTTTGGATTTTGCAGCAAAGATTTTGGTGGAATGAATGGTGGGTGCTATGTTGCATTAGCAAGACTCCCAAAGCACCAATACAGTGGAACCCCCCCACAAGTCACCCCATTTTGCAAAGTACACCCCTCAGGGAATTCATCTAGGGGTATAGTGTACATTTCAAACCCCCAGGGGTTTCACCAATTTTGGTACAACTGGGATGTGAAAATGGAAAATTACATTTTTTTACACAAACATGCAGTTCTGGCTCAAAATTTTTCATTTTCACAAGGAATGAAGGAGACAAAGCACCCCAAAATCTGTGCCCCAATTTCTCCCGAGTACGGCAATGCCTCACATGTGACCAAAAAATACCAGTTGGGTGCATGGCAGGACTTAGAAGGGAAGGAGTGATTTTTGGATTTTGCAGCTCAGATTCTGGTGGAATTTTGGTGGGTGCTATGTCGCATTAGCAAGACCCCCCAAGCACCAATACAGTGGAACCCCCCCACAAGTGACCCCATTTTGCAAACTACACCCCTCAGGGAATTCATCTAGGGGTATAGTGTACATTTCAAACCCCCAGGGGTTTCACCAATTTTGGTATAACTGGGATGTGAAAATGAAAAAAATACATTTTTTTACACAAAAATGTACTTCTGGCTCAAAATTTTTCATTTTCACAAGGAATGAAGGAGACAAAGCACCCCAAAATCTGTGCCCCAATTTCTCCAGAGTACGGCAATGCCTCACATGTGACCAAAAATACCAGTTGGGTGCATGGCAGGACTCAGAAGGGAAGGAGTGATTTTTGGATTTTGCAGCACAGATTTTGGTGGAATGAATGGTGGGTGCTATGTTGCATTACCAATACAGTGGAACCCCCCCACAAGTGACCCCATTTTGCAAACTACACCCCTCAGGGAATTCATCTAGGGGTATAGTGTACATTTCAAACCCCCAGGGGTTTCATCAATTTTGGTACAACTGGGCAGTGAAAATGAAAAAAATACATTTTTTTACACAAAAATGTACTTCTGGCTCAAAATTTTTCATTTTCACAAGGAATGAAGGAGACAAAGCACCCCAAAATCTGTGCCCCCATTTCTCCAGAGTACGGCAATGCCTCACATGTGACCAAAAAATACCAGTTGGGTGCATGGCAGGACTCAGAAGGGAAGGAGTGATTTTTGGATTTTGCAGCACAGATTTTGGTGGAATGAATGGTGGGTGCTATGTTGCATTACCAATACAGTGGAACCCCCCCACAAGTGACCCCATTTTGCAAACTACACCCCTCAGGGAATTCATCTAGGGGTATAGTGTACATTTCAAACCCCCAGGGGTTTCATCAATTTTGGTACAACTGGGCAGTGAAAATGAAAAAAATACATTTTTTTACACAAAAATGTACTTCTGGCTCAAAATTTTTCATTTTCACAAGGAATGAAGGAGACAAAGCACCCCAAAATCTGTGCCCCAATTTCTCCAGAGTACGGCAATGCCTCACATGTGACCAAAAAATACCAGTTGGGTGCATGGCAGGACTCAGAAGGGAAGGAGTGATTTTTGGTTTTTGCAGCTCAGATTCTGGTGGAATGAATGGTGGGTGCTATGTGGCATTAGCAAGACCCCCGAAGCACGGTGAAATGATGAACCTAATAATCCATAGATGTGTGGTATATTTTGAAACACTCCTTTATACATAGGCCGGGTTTGTCGGGGCAAGTTTCACAGTGGAAAATAGTTTCCTTTCTTATTCCCTTTTTATAGCAAACTTTGCACCTTTTTTGTGTCCTGCCCTTTCTTGCAGTGGAGGGGATTTCGTTGGGAAAATGCTGCCCTGGTACAATACGGGGGCCAGTACTAGAAGTACTGGGGCCCTCTGCCTGCTGATTCCCAAATGTTAGGCTCTTTATGACTTCCTCTTGAAAGTGCATAAATGTCCCCCTCTGGCCGGTAGAACGGAATAGCACGTAAGCGTTATACAGTGCCATCTGGATGATATACACGGCCAGCTTCTTGTACCAGATATTTGTTTTCCGCAGGGCACTGTACGGCTTCAGTACCTGATCTGAAAGATCCACTCCGCCCATGTACTTATTGTAATCTAGGATACAATTTGGTTTTGAGGTGTGGGTACTGGTACCTCGTACAGGGATGGAGGTGGTACTGTCTCCATGAATTGTTGTCAGTATAAGGACATCCCTCTTGTCCTTATATTTGACCAACAACATATTTTCGGTGCATATTCCCCTGCTTTCACCCCTTCTCATTACTTGGGCAATGTGCGTTTTGGGGAGGCCTCTTTGGTTCTTGCGCACAGTACCGCAAGCTGCTGTACCTCTTGAACCAAGGGCCTTAAACAGGGGGATGCTGGTGTAAAAGTTATCCACATAGAGGTGATAACCCTTATCCAGGAAGGGGTGCATTAAATCCCAGACAATTTTTCCACTAACACCTACGAGGGAGGGGGGGCATTCTGGTGGTTCAATTCTTGAATCCTTCCCTTCATATACCCTAAACTTGTGGGTGTACCCTGTGGTGCTTTCACACAGCTTATACATTTTTAGGCCATACCTTGCCCTCTTACTGGGAAGGTACTGGCGGAATTTAACCCTTCCTTTAAAATGTATAAGGGACTCGTCGATACTAATACATTTATCAGGGATGTATAGCTCTGCAAATTTGGCACTGAAATGATCAATGACCGGCCTGACTTTGAATAGCCTGTCAAAGGTGGGATCATCTCTGGGTGGGCACTGTGCATTATCGGTGTAATGTATAAATTTATGGATTGCCTCAAAACGAGCCCGGGGCATGGCCATACGGTGAAATGGGGTGCTGTACAGAACATCTGTACTCCAATATTGCCTAATTTGTGGCTTTTTTACTATGCCCATATGTAACACCAGACCCCAAAACGTCATCATCTCTACTGCATCTACAGGGGTCCACCTAGCAAATGATGACGTGGGGTTTTGAGCAATAAACTGCTGGGCATATAAATTAGTTTGGTCCACCATTAAATTTATAAAATCATCAGAGAAAAATAATTTGAAAAAGTCAATTTCTCTGAGACCTGTTGAATCAAATTGGATTCCTGGGATGGCCAAAAACTCAGGAACCTGGGGCTCAAAATTGTCTGGTGGTGGGGTCCATACGAGATCAATTATTGGGGGGGGGGTCTCAGCTGCTCTACGGGGGCGTCTTTGAGGGGGTCCCTCATCATCAGAGGAGGAAGAGGAGCTTAAGACAAATCCTTCAAATTCCCCGCTTGCCTCACTGGCTGTGTCAGAGTCAGAGGCAAGCATGGCATATGCCTCCTCCACCGAATACATTCTCCTGGATGACTGGGACGACATTTGGGATGACATTTGGGATGCCATTTATATTTTTGTGTTACTGGTAGTGAAATGTTTCAACACGTGTATAGGTAGGGTAGTGTAGGGGGGGGTACAAACTTTATTTCAACCCGGGGGGTATGTAGTGTGTAGTGTGTATGTAGTGCAGAAAAAAAAAAATACAAAAAAAAAAAAAATTGAAGGGTTCAAAAAAAAAAAAATGGAAGGGGTTAAAAAAAAAATGGAAGGGGTTAAAAAAAATGGAAGGGGTTAAAAAAAAAAAAATGGAAGGGGTTAAAAAAAAAAAAAAGGTCCTGCGCCAAAAATTGAGCACAGATGTTGGTCAGTAACGTCCGTCACTGAACAGCGCTCAAAGGCAACAGGAATTTGATCCAAAAAAAAAAAAAAATAGATCAACCCTGTGCCGAAAAAGCTGATCAGTGATGTACGTCACTGATCAGCGCACAGTGGCCACAGGACACACACAAAATCACAGTGTGTGTAAAAAAAAAAATGTAAAAAAGACCCCACAGCACTCACAAAAAATAAAAAAAGGTGATCAGTGATGCGACACTGATTACCAGTGAGGGGCAGCAGGTGCACAACCTTTGGTGGTACTGACAGGTATATATATAAAAAAAAACCTCTGTACCCCCAAAAAGTTGCTGATCACCTCAGATATAGTGATCAGCACAAAAGGCGGGGGCAGCAGACACAAAATTTAGCACTCTCTATCACTCTCTGTCACTATCTCTCTCTATCTCTCTATCTCTCACTATCTATCACTCTATGACACTGCAGCAGCAGCACTGACAGGTATATCTATATATAAAAAAAAACCTGCGCCCCCAAAAAGTTGCTGATCAGTTAATTTATACTGATCAGCACAAAAGGGGGGGCAGCAGTCAGTTATATAAAAAATATATAGCACAATCTGTCACTATCTCTCTATCTCTCTCTCTCTATCTCTCTCTATCTCTCTCTATCTATCTATAGCTCTATCACACTGCAGCAGCACAAAATATAGCACTAGGCCTCTCTATCTCTCTCTATCTCTCTCTATCTCTTTCAGTTATATAAAAAATATATAGCACAATCTGTCACTATCTCTCTCTCTATCTCTCTCTCTCTATCTCTCTCTATCTCTCTCTATCTCTCTATCTATAGCTCTATCACACTGCAGCAGCACAAAATATAGCACTAGGCCTCTCTATCTCTCTCTATCTCTCTCTATCTCTCTCTCTCTAACTCTCTCTCTATCTAATAAATCGCAGCAGCACAAGATGTCACAGGATGTCACAAGATGTCACAAGCATAAGCAATATCAATGATCAGGTAAGTATTTTGGATGGGTTCTGGTCAGTATAGGCGGCAGCTGGGCACGGTGACCGCACTGCACGCTATTCCAGACCGGAATGGCGTCTGCAGTGCAGTCACCGTTAGTTTAAACCCCCCTCCATGGCTGTGATTGGTCCGTCGGTCCGACGAACCAATCACGGCCTTTGGGGGCGGGAGGGGTGAGGTGGGGTGACACCAGTGTCACCCTTACACCCCGCGGTGATTGGTGCTGTACTTTACAGCACCAATCACCTCCGATCCCGTGTCACCGGCGAACGTTATTCGCCGGTGACACAGAAAACGCTGTGAATGGCTGTTCACAATGAACAGCCAATCACAGCGATCGCCGACGGGGGGGCGGCATCGCCGCCCCCCCTGGGCATGCACGGACATGTCTGCTGTCAGGGACAGCAGACATCGTCCCTCTGTCACTGCGTCTCTAGACGCAGTGACAGTTTTAAGCCATGACGTATATATACGTCAACGGTCGGGAAGTACTTCCCGGCCATGACGTATATATACGTCAAATGTCGTGAAGGGGTTAAAATGATAGGTACAATCTGATTGGGTTCTATGAACAACTTTTTACTTGTCCTGTTTAGAAGATTTGATGCATTTCAATCTCCAGCCCCTTCTAAACATGGTATGCCCTATTTACTGTACCTTCTATATACACCTTGATTTTCTGTTATAGTATTTTGTGTCCCAAACAAAAATCTAATTTTCACATGTGCGTACATAACCATTGTCATTCGTACACTCAGCAATTACACAACGATCCATCCATCTCCTCCGTTCAGATATTGCAATATGTGCATACAAACACTGCCACTTACCTATACACACTCTGGGTAAGTTGGGTGCATTCACACAAAAACAAGTTCAAATGGCATTTGCCATCCAGGTTGCTCATAATTAGCAATTTCACAACTAAACACTATGGTTTAACAGTGATATATTTTTTTCTATTTAGAAAATTGTTTGTTGTGGACTTGATTGTTAGGTGTCATTTTAAGGATTGAAGGTAGATCTGGACAGACAAATGGGGGAAATTTACTAAGATGGGAGTTTTATTTCACATGGGATGTTGCTATGGGTAACCAATCAGAATCTACTTATTTATTTAGCACCTTCTAGAAGATTGGTTGTCCATAGCGACATCCCATCAGAAATAGAACTCCCATCTTAGTAAAATTCCCCAAAATATGTGGTCTAATGTTTTCTGTACTCTGACCATATAATAACGGGACAGAGGCTTGCCAGAGACCCTAGGTGGTCACAGACTCTTGTTTGGAGTCTTACTGTGTTCCAAGCACTAATAACGTAACGGTAAGCTTGGATGAGTAGGTAATTGTGCTTGCAGAATACTGTGTCCAACGTTGCATAAACATTGAATGCAGTTTACATAAAACAAATGATGAATGTTCTGTATTTTTAATGAATACATCATTTGGTGCAGGCATGAATTAAGACATTAACCATTTCAGCGACCCAATGGGTCGTTAGGTCGTCAGTCAAAAAGTCAAACACTATTGGACGACAGTCAAAAGGTTGATGCATGGAAATAGTTGACATACTCAAAAGGTCATACTTTACCGTTCCAGTGCACATGGAGGGGGGAATATAATAGTGCCAGAAGCATGGTGAGCGCAGCGAGCCATGCGAGGGGATGTGGTACTATTATACAGTGTCCATGTCTACCTATGTTGACATAGACACAGAAAAATTTGAAACTGTTATGTAGCCCTTTTTTAATTTTGATGTTTTCCATGTAGACCTTTTGAGCAAGGCGAACTAATGCATCAACCTTTTTGATGTGTCGACCAATAGTGGTCAACATTTGACTGTTGACCTAGATACAAGGCGTACCTGTGGGAATTACCCTGCTGTACACTTAATGATTTCATACATTCAAAATCCCATGTGTATATACCATAGTTCTCTAAATGCAAAGTTTCTTTATTCCTTACAGTGCCAAAGGTACAGTTCAGAGAACCCATGTATATGGGCTTTGAAAAGGACGGAAAGATCTCGGCCATGGTGTACAGGAGCGGGGATGTCAGTTACAAGTCTACAGTACGTTGTTATACCCGGCAAGGGTCAGCGCAAGTTATGATGGATTTTGAAGAAAGACCAAACACAGATAGTTCCATCATCACATTCCTTAAAGGTATTTTTAATAATAATAATAATAATATGCCCTGTAAAGCATATTTACTGTTCTCTTTAATAACCTATTATAAACTATTTCTTCCAATTATGGCAAATAACAATTTACTCCTGTAGCCAAATATAATCGCCTCCAAGTACGTGTGAGATGCCGGACGAACTCAGAGGTTCATTTACAAGGCTACTACATTTGGCCACTAATGTCAGACATAAATTGTTGCGTGGTGTCCACATTACGGCCATCTTATACTGAACAAATTAAATGTCCAGTTATCTTTGTGCTCATATCATTCAAATTGTATGAAATACCCTCCTCCCCTCTCTAACACTCCATGCTACAGGTATTGGGACGGAGGGAGGACGGGTGACCAAGCAGAGAGCCAGGAGGATTTACTGCTCTATGTGTGGCTGGATTGGCCCCTCTGGCATTTACCAGAAGTGCATAATGGGCCGTCTAGCCCTGGCTTAGTCTCTACTAAAGCCTCTCCTGCCTAAATATTATGGGGGAAATCTACTAAAGGAAATTTGTAAAAAAAATAGGTGTATTTGTATCCAGAAATACACTAATTTTTGACATTGACTATCCCAAAAATACGGCAATTCGTATTCATATTGATGTGCTATCAATACGAATACGAATTGCCGTATTTTCGATATAGTAAATGTCAAAAATAAGTGTATTTCTGTATACAAATACACCTATTTTTTACAAATTTCCTTTAGTAAATTTCCCCCTATGTGTTTAACTCCCTCCAAAATCAACTTATGTTCTTAAACTTACAGTACAGTACTTTCTATTTCAGCCCCTTGTCTTTATCCGTCTCCCCCCTCAATATTTAATATCCTCTCCTTCTGCCTCAATATATTACCTCACCCATTAATTTCACTCTCTGCTATTGTAACTTCCCCATATAATATATATATATATTTCGGGAACAATTCCCCATCTTCATGGAAATACAAACCGATGCTGCAATACAATGCATATATATAGCAATTCAGCAGGATCTAATCAATTGCGTGTGTTCTCACCTGTCCAATGCCACGAGACACAAGAGACCACGCGGGACGGGAACGAACGTAGCTGTAGCGTTGCCTAGCAATGTAACAACTGACCTCAATGAAAAGATTAAAATCAAAACTCCTATAGGGCCCTTTTTGTAATGTAATGTTACAGACATGAGTATAGGCATATTATTATGAAAATTTACAATTTATAAATGAGTAAAGTATATCATTAAGGAGAATAATACAAAAGCAGACTATAGGGATAAAGGCTTTGGTATATATCACTAATAAACTACAATAAACATTGTAGACCCAAGGTATCATTTATTGGAGCAAGTGTATTTAATGTATGAATCCATTTACTCTCCCTCTGCACAATTACCCCCCTCTTATTGCCATGGGTATTTGGTCAATTATAATTGCTCTCATACTGGCTACTCCATGTTATATTAGGGCACAGTGTCTGGCCACTGGTTGCTCACTGTGACCACTTAGTAAAGCTTGTATAATAGCACTACAATGTACACTAAATTGTCTTTGGGTATACCCCATGTACGAGAGTCCACAGGGACAGATTAACATATATAAATATATTTTATGTGACACTGGTATGGTTTATAATATCAGGGAGTGGTGCAAACTGACTCATTCATTCCTTTTCATGTCTTGATTATGAAGCTGCAGGATGCAGCTCATTCATGTCTATGATGTGATAGGAGTATGGTCCCGAGCTGTTATGTCACCACCCAGCATCACTCAGAATATGGTGATCCCTGCACCTTACACTAAGGGGATGATTCTGGTTGACCTGCAAAGCTGAAAAAATTGCAGCTTTTCAGCTCCTCTAAACGCCACCCGCACAACCGTCCACCCCCCCTCCCAGGACGATTCCCATTCACAGCCTTTCAATGCGGCATGGGCAAAATCATTCGATGATCACCAACCATCAAATGATTTCTACACCACTCGCAGATCTAAGACACCTCTCTGGTGTCTTAGATCTGCAGTGTTCTGGTGAGTGGAATCTGCTGATGTCAGCTGCCCAGCACCCGCGTCACAGGCACATTTTCATGGTGTTCCCATGGGCGCAGCCCCTCGCCGCCGCCTGCCACCCCCAGCCCCCCGCCCGCACTGCTAGGTGTGAACGGGCCAGCAAATAAGCAATTTGCCGCACCAAGTGGCTGCACATGCGCATAAAAGTTTATGCTCATGCGCAGGTGCTAAACATCGCTCCCCTGTGCGAACGTGCAGGGGAGCAAAGCGACCTGAATCATGGCCTAAATGCAGGAGGAAGGGGAAATTGTGCGTTTCCCAAATTAAAGACAACACTTCCTGGGATGCATTAAGAGGTTCTGCTAGGCCTAAATATGTACTATCTTTATTGAGTTTACTTTCAGGTCTTATCATTTGTTATGTTTGCACATTTGCAGGTTCTCATTGCTGTGACTAAAATGAGTTCCTTATTATCTTTAAAGGAGAGACAGAGCGTCCTTGCACTGTTGTGCTCATGGACGATTCCATCCACGAGGAAGAAGAGGAACTGCGACTAGTCCTTGGCACTCCAAGAAGCGACTCTCCATTTGGGGCCTCCATTGGCGAACTCAATGAGACCTTAATAAAAATTAAAGATGATGCAGACAGTAAGGCACTCATAACCTTATAAAAGAAACCGTGAACGCAAACCTCATAGCTAATACCTAATAAAGTTAACTCATAAACATTTTTATGTTTCAGAAGCCATAATAAAGTTTGGAGACACCAAGTTCAGTGTGAGCGAGCCAAAGGAAAGTGGACAAATCGCTGTTGTAAAAATTCCAGTTGTTCGTCTGGGAGACACTTCAAAGGTTTCCATTGTGCGTGTGCACACAAAGGATGGCTCTGCTACTTCTGGAGAAGATTATAACCCAGTGTCCGAAGGTAGGCTCTACTGCATTTATAGACCTCTGATCAATACCTTACCCACATAGCAACATGTTGGTATTTATCTATGACAAGCTTATTGATCTCATGACGCAACAAAAGAATGTGCGAGGAAGGGGGACAATGCCCAGAAACTCTAGGAATGCAGGGTGAGAGGATTAGGAACAGAGCGGGTCTGTTTCAGTGACGTAAATCAAATTCAGAGTGGCGGAAATAAAAAAATAAACATCAGAAATGAAAAATATATGATTCTTTTACAAATGTTCATAATTAACACTCAATAATAATTTAAGTTTTACCAATATTTGCATACTGTACATAGAATATATTATTTTAGCAGTTTATTCTACATTCCAGATGTATTACTAGTTTATTTTTCAATATCAATTTAATTTTATTATTGTTATTATTATAATCATCATTAATTCTAGACAAGTTAGAGTATTCTCAAAAATGCTATATATTACAGCTCTTGTATATTTAAAAAAAAAATTTAGTTTAACAATATTTAGAGGAGAAATTCAAAACCATTTTAAGCTTTTTTCTTTCAAGTGATAGACAATGACCTGGGTTAACTCAGAAATGAAATACCCACTTGTGCAGAAACTTGTCTAAGCAGGGATGGTTGACCTTGCTGATCTTCAGAAATCAGTTCTGAAAGGAAGGGATTTCTTTCAAGGAAATCCCAATATCTACACATAATTATATTGATACAAGTTTAGGATCATTGCTTGTTATTAATCAACTCTCACACTATGGGTGATATTCAACCCCCCCGCCACTATTTCCAATGGGAGAAATAGCGGCAGGCGCTTATTCAATGCTGTCTTTCCCGACAGCATTGAACAGGCATCTCGGAAAAACAAGCCCGACTTTAAAAGCAGTTGGGCTCATTTTGCCGAGAGCGGCTGTGAATTGTGAATTTTGAGTTCACGGACAGATCTCGATGATCCACGGCCGTTTCTCGCGGATATGCCCCCTTTTTGGCACTCGGAAGACAGGACATTGAATCAGATATGCAGTTTAGCGGGACGAGAATGGGACCGGGTCACGACTGTCGGCCCGGCACAACCATAGGTGCCGATTCTGTGGGTGCTCAAGGGCCCGAGCACCCACAGGAATTAATGAGCACCCACGTGCCCGTAACTCCAGAGTCCCAATGCAGGGCCACTGTATTTGCTTGTTGAGCCTTTCAACAGGCTTGAGCACCCACCAGCAAAAACATAAATCGGCACCTCTGGGCACAACAGTCGTGACCCATGATTGAAGACATCCCTAAGTAGCAAAAAGTGTCATTTACGAAACATAAAACATAAACTAAATAGGCTTATATCAATTATGTGTTAAACAAAGGTTTAAATTAAGTATAAAGCATACTCCTATGTTATTTTAATAGATATACTGACCATTTGTATTTCATTTATTAAATGCAGAGTAACCAAATACTGTAATTTATTCAGGAAGTCATTAACATATTTTAGATACTAAAACCAACATAAAACAGAACTGATTAAAAGTAGCATTCACAATAACTTAAAGATAGACAACTATGTTAAACCAACAGCTTTTCACAGGCAGCGAACCTTATGGAAGCTTTTAGATAAAAAGAAAGTAAACATCACTAAAAAGAAACGTAATGACAATTTACAGTATATAAAAAAGGAAATCTATATTTTTTTTCAGTACATTTATTTCAATATAGCGCTGTTCGTGTTCAGCTTGTAAACAGTATTTATAAGATAATTGCATTGGTTTAGTCATTTATATTATACAATAAAAAAAATTAAATAATACTTTTTTTTTCGCCCTCTACACTTGTGTTTAAGAGATTGAATTTAAGGAGGGTGAAACCCAGCATATCGTGGAGATTGAAGTTCTCTATGATGGAGCTAGAGAAATGAGAGAAGCTTTTACTGTTCATCTGAAACCTGACGAAAATATGGTAGCAGAAATTCAGGTAATTCAGAAAGCATGTACAGACAGTATTTACTGTAACCGATAGTTTTTATTTTTGTTTTGTTTTATTTTTTAACTTATGTCTTTGCTCTTTTTTTTTTTTTTTTACTATTTATTATTTCAATTTTTATTGGTACACATTAAATATTCTATATCTTTGGACAGCATCTGGTACACTGATGATTGATAGAATGTGAGTTTGTGTCTGTGAAGCTATTTCTTGTCAGTGGGTCCGATAATTAGGGTTTATGCTGTGACCTTCCAAATGCCATAGAGAGAAGATACTGCCTCAGGAGACACAAACTCCCAATATGTCAGTCATTGCAAACACCATTCAAAGCTGGGTGGAAAAAGGTCAGGTTAAAAAGTCTTCTATATTGAATATATTGCATGATCGCATACAAAGAAACTAGAATGCTGCCTTGGGGAAATCTTTTAAGTAAATTATTTTGAACTTGCTGATAATAAGTCCAATTTTCTGTAATCATCCACTTTAGGGTTGTCATCATTTTCTTACCCCTCCTAGACAGAAGTAGACAGTCATTAAGTTAATAACCTGCTGGCATTAAATAGACTTAGGGACCGAATTCGTCCCCGTCCCCAATGGTGGGGAATTGCACATGTGCAAGCCCCCGGAGCAAACGCCTTTGGTGAGTTTCTCACTCGCCAGGGCTGTTCATTCCATAGTGGGAGGGCAGGGGGTCGGAAGTAGGGGGAACCCCAGTGTTTTATGGGCATTCTAAAAATACTGCTGGGCATACCCCAGCAGGAGCAGGCATGTCGATGTCAGGGCAAGCCTTGAATTTGGAGGACAGCGTTCAAATGAAAAGTAAGTCCTGGCTTACTTTTCATTACAAACTAAGAAAGAAATCATTCGATGGTGAGCGACCATCGAATGATTTTTCCTTCCTACGGCAGCATGCGAGTGGATATGTAAGCGTATACATCCACTCGAATGCAAATGCAGTGATTCGCTCGGTGGGTGGGGAAGCCGTTCACTGGGGTGGCATTGGTAGTGCAATAAAACAGTCAATATTACCAACTGTAAACTCTAAATATGAATACAATATAACCAACTGTAATATGAAATTATTAATACAATATAACCAACTGTAAACTCTAAATATGAATACAATATAACCAACTGTAATATGAAAATATTAATACAGTATAACCAACTGTAAACTCTAAATATGAATACAATATAACCAACTGTAATATGAAAATATTAATACAATATAACCAACTGTAAACTCTAAATATGATTACAATATAACCAACTGTAATATGAATATATGAATACAATATAACCAACTGTAAACTCTAAATATGATTACAATATAACCAACTGTAATATGAAAATATGAATACAATATAACCAACTGTAAACTCTAAATATGAATACAATATAACCAACTGTAATATGAAAATATGAATAGTACAATATAACCAACTGTAAACTCTAAATATGATTACAATATAACCAACTGTAATATGAAAATATTAATACAATATTACCAACTGTAAACTCTAAATATGAGTACAATATAACCAACTGTAATATGAAAATATGAATACAATATAACCAACTGTAAACTCTAAATATGAATACAATATAACCAACTGTAATATGAAAATATGAATACAATATAACCAACTGTAAACTCTAAATATGAATACAATATAACCAACTGTAATATGAAAATATGAATAGTACAATATAACCAACTGTAAACTCTAAATATGAATACAATATAACCAACTTTAATATGAAAATATGAATACAATATAACCAACTGTAATATGAAAATATCAATACAATATAACCAACTGTAATATGAAAATATTAATACAATATAACCAACTGTAAACTCTAAATATGAATACAATATAACCAACTGTAATATCAAAATATGAATACAATATATCCAACTGTAATAAGAAAATATGAATACAATATTACCAACTGTAATATAAAAATATTAATATAATATTACCAACTGTAATATGTAAATAACACAAAAACACGTTAGCCTACTTTTACATAAATCCCACCAGAACAGGGTCTCAATGGTCAACTAATCCCTTGGACTCTTCTTGCTGGGGTAATATTGCAAAGTACTGCTACTGTATGTCCTTATGTAATTAAAACTTAGGTAACGTTTTATTAACTCAGAAATCCATGAAAAAAATAAGTATTTTTTTTAACATAAGTCACTGTGACAGGCTATAAGAAGATGCCTGCTAATTACAGTTTACTTGGTTTGCTTATTCAAGCTTTACAGTTCTGCAGAGTTTGTTCAGTGTTATGGGATTACCATATCAACCAAGTCACATGCAATAATATTAGTGAGCAGAAGCATTGGAACACACCTCTGGCTCAGTACGCACCGTACAGTCCTCCCCCTTCTCCTCTCCCCTCTGTTATTACATACACAGTAAGAGTAAGTACTGTATGGTAGGCAGACATATTTATCTTCCGTTCAGAAAGGATTTTAAAGAGATAGTATTTTTAGCAGAACGGGCAGATGATCACTAATGTCTGCTAGCAGTGCAGGTAGCTCCCTGTGATTGTTGGTCGGACAAAAGCACGAGGAGATGCTGATGATGCTGAAGACGGAACTGGAAGTGATTCAAAGTGGTTCATCTCCATGGCAATGGGAGACTTCTTCTGCCTTCGGGAGACTTCCGCCATTGCCAATATTATTTCCAAGTACCCCCAACTGGTCTGCAGAGTACCCCCAGTTTGAAACCACTGGACTAGGGCAAGCATGGTCAAACAGTGCTAAAAGATTAAAGAGACCTGTCCTGTTAGAAACCACTATTCATAGTTTAATAATTCTGAGTAAGTATTTTATAGCTGGTAGATACAGGCGTTAGTCAAGTGCTAATATGTAGGGTAAATATTATACATCATGGACAGTTGTGTATAGATGCTTCTTCTATAGCTGTATATTGTTTTACCAATGTCAGATTTACAATTTTTAGATGACCAAAGCCATTGTGTACATTGAAGAAATGAACAGCATGGCGGATGTAACATTCCCCTCGGTACCCCAAGTCGTCTCTCTGTTCATATATGATGACGCCTCAAGAGCAAAAGACAACCCCAACCCTATTGCGGGTTACCCTGTTGCCTGCATAACAGTGAGTTCTGTTAATGATATTCAGAAACATAATCTGCTATAGAAAATTGTCTGCTTTCCTCTTCTTCTGCAGTTGTGAAATAGTGAATGCATGGAAAAGTCTTGCTGCTATAATACGTAATCATTTTAAAGAAAGACCATTGTGAAATATAAATCATGTTAGTGCTAATGAGCATATTTATCAATATTATCTATACTAAAATAATGTGAAGAGGTTGTTTACACACTCTTTTAACATTATTTTTTTTTTTTTAAATAAACTTTTTATTGAGACATTGTATACATAAAAGAGGTATTATACAATAAACATTGTACAGTGTTTGATATATAATACATTTTTGAACAATGTACAAAAGTCTGGTGTCATAACTTTTAACGGTACTTGTTACCTAGCACGGCCACCCCGATTTGCATCGGGGTGGTCGTGTCGGAAAAATTGCGTCGGTCGCATCGCATGCGACGCGATCAACCCGATTTTTACATTCAATCAAATGTGAATAGGGTCCATATTGGCCCATTTCACATTGTTTCCTATGTGAGATGGACTTAATCAAGTCTATCTCATCTTGTGCCATTATAATGGCACAAGACCGACGCGATGCTCCCGATTTCAATGTTAAAAAATATTTTAACATTGAAGCCTATGGCAAAATCGGGGGCATCGCGTTGGTCGCGTCGGGGGCTATGTTAATGGCCGCGACCGACGCGATGCCCCCGATTTTGCCTTTGGCGGTAAAATTGACCTGATTTCAAAGGAAATCGGGTCCATTGCAGGCATCGTGTACCTTAACTTTAAGGTACACGATGCCCGCGATTGTGGCCATTCTAGGAAACAAATACCCTTTTAACATTATTTTAATATCACCAAAATGTACTAATTTGCTTTGTCTTTTAGTAATTAAATCTTCCTGAATTTACTAACATTAAATTGTGAAAAAATACTGGACAGAGCCTTGTGATAATAACACCATCTTCAGATAGCATTATCCAAGCTACCTTTTTGGTTCCCCTACTCTAGCTCAGCCTTCCCTACCTACTGGGAATTTTTTTAAAAAGTAGAAACACAAACAAAAGCTTAAGGTGACTCTATAAAGTCATGAGTGCGGCTGGCAACCGAAAAACTCTGGGTTGGGACTAATCCTCACATGGATGGTTCTAATTTAATGTTTCTTAGCAAAGGAAAATTCCATATATTTTTTAAAGAAATACGTGGTTGAGGTACATATAATACGTACAAAAAATATAAATTAACATTCTGTTAGAAAATAAAAATGTTTAGGCTACGTATTTGTTCCAGGTATTTATTTTTTATTTCCTTCTTGTTACTCACCTCCTCTATGCTTTTGTTGGTATATACTTTTTAATGCCAGTGGCATTTCATGAAAGACAGCAAGAGTAGACCGATTCAGCAGGATTTTGGTAGATGAAAAGAAAAATGTCTACTGTACTGTAGCTCTGAAGAATGGAATTGAAAATCGTTAATGATATCGTTCGGTGATGTCATCCTGTCCCCTCTCCATATATGCAGTCATCAATGTCAAATTCAAAACTGAGCTGCATGTACAGATGATGGAGAATACCGATAACGACCCGAGGGAGCGCATACTCACTAGACGATTTTACAAATAATATCGCTCAGAAGGGCCAGAATGAGCGATATTGTTTGTAATATCGCTTAGTGTGTATGGGGCTTTAGTTTCTTGACCCAAGAGTCAATGCATAAAGCAAATTCTTATTCTATTTCCTATATCTCTGAACATGTCACTCTTTCTTTACAGGCTTGCAACCCTAAATATTCTGATTACGACAAAACTGGCTCTTTATGCACAAGTGAAAACATTAATGACACTCTGACCCGCTACCGCTGGCTGGTCAGCGCACCAAGGGGCCAGGATGGAGTAACCAGCCCCATGAGGGAGGTTGATTTTGACACATTCTTTACATCTTCAAAAATGATTACACTGGATTCTATATACTTCCATGCAGGCTCCCGGGTGCAGTGTGCTGCGCGCGCTGTGAATTCTGATGGCCATGAAGGTCTGGAACTCTTGAGTCCAATTGTAACTATAAGCATAGAAGAAGGTGAGAATTTATGGGGATGAAAGAGAGAGCTCTAGTTAACAAGTTTATAGCAGGGTTGCCGCAGGGTCCCCCTCCCAGCCCCCCCGGAAAGGACGCATCCGGGGAAGAGGGGGTCCGTGGGGGGTCCCGTGGGTCAAATGACGCGATCACGTCACTTAAACCCCACTCCCCGCAGTGCAATGCATAAAATACCGGCATTGCACGGCGGGTGGGGGTTAAAATGACGCGATCGCTCTAGCCATGCCCCTAAACGGCTCATCACAGCCGTGGATCCGCCCCTTTTTCCTCCCGGCTTTGGGCCCGCCCCCCTGCCATACTGAGCTGGCTGCTCTCTCCTGAAGAGAGCAGCCAGAAAGTCGGCAACCATGGTTTATAGTATTATTTAATCTAGTTACCATCAAAATAATGGAACAGAACAGTAATGTCAGTGCGGGCAGCTGGGCACACTAGAACAGAGCAACTTTTAAATTGCTCCTTCAGGCGCCATCTACTGGCTGCCAGCATGCAAAACACTTGAATTCTTTCCATAGAGATGAGGAGCAACATTATCCTTTTATTATATAGGATTTCAATATGTCTGGAAACATAACTTCATTTCTAAATTGCCATTCAATTAATAATCTAACTAAAATGTGAATTCCAGTGTTCAGAGTTTACATGAACTGTTTATGAAATTAATTGTATTATAAAATAAAATCTATATTGGATTTCTCTATATTAATGTTTGGTTATTTGCACCCAAGCAATGCATGTCCTTCAAACACAATCTGCATTATACAGCATAGGCAAACAACAGGATACTCCTAATCTGGCGCAAATGTGGATGTTAATTAAATAACGAGCAGCTGGTTAAATTCAGGGGACCATCAACTTCCCCAACTCAGGAACCGTAGAAAATAGAAAAGATGTGAATAAAACCAGCGCTGAATGGTGAATGGGAGAGTTCAATTGGATATGATAAACAGCATAAATCCTACTTTTGAATGTCCCATAGATGTATGCAGGTGGCAGTAACTTGAAAGGCAGGTGGGATCAGAGATATCCCCTAATGACAGACACTTACTTTCAAGTTCTGACCCGCATGCACGTAGCAGTATCTGTACAACTTCAAAAATCCCCACGTCTGTATACAGGCAAATTGGAGTCAGACTTACTTTAGCTTTCTGTCACGCGTGTACGTAACAGGTTCTTTACACCAAACGCTCCACTCCTCTGCTGGTAAAAACGATTTATTCTCTCAGACATACAGGTAAAAGCGGGGGTAATGTACACGGGAACAGGTAGTATGAAGAAAAAGGACACGCTGGGACGGATGTCAGATGAACAGGCGGGCAGCGCTGCAGACGCTGCGGCTTCAGTCCTCTGATCTGTGTCTTTGTCCTTCCTTCAATAGAGTCGGCATCAACGCGTTTCGGAAGATATTTTTCCTTTGTCAAGATATGCCGCTGTGCTTCCCGGGCTTCTTTTAAAGGAAGGCTTGTTGGTCACATGATGTCTATTGACCAATGAGCAAAACCTAGCCCGGCTTGTATTATTTAACACAACTACCTACTCATTAGTATGCTGGATACAATTTAAACAAGCAGGTGAAGTTAATACAATCGTTGTAAAAACAACTAAAATCTCTATTTTAATACATATCATAAAAAACTCAATTTAATACATATCATAAAAAACTTTAAAACATGATAAAAAAAGCATCAGATAACAATTCATTAAATATCGCCTAACTCTCTACAAGCCGGTGTTTGAATGAACTTGCAGGCATTGGAGATAGGGGAAATAAAAACAGAAAAGAATGTGCATGATTAGCGTAAGACCATAAAATCAACATCATAGAAAAGACATCATAAAAACCATTTACATTCAAAATCTAAATTTAACCCATTGGGGGAGAGTGTTCTGAGGTCAAAAATTGTCCTCATCTCTAATCTTGCCAGATCACTCTCCGCATTGCGTGTCCTCCAATTTTTGTTGCATAATTTTATACCGCAAAAAGATTTAAGAAATTTTATATCGCAAACATGCTTCTCCTTAAAGTGCATCGACACACTATGTAGATCATAACCTTTTTTAATGTTACGAGTGTGTTCTGTTAGTCTCTCCTTTAGCATACGGCCAGTACGACCTACATATTGTAACCCGCATACACATTCCAAAAGGTATACTACATTTTTTGACCCACAGGTAATGAAGTCTTTAATTTCATATTCCATGTTAGTAACCTTGGATCTGTAACTGGTTATTTTATTTTATTTTATTATAAAATAACCAGTTACAGATCCAAGGTTACTAACATGGAATATGAAATTAAAGACTTCATTACCTGTGGGTCAAAAAATGTAGTATACCTTTTGGAATGTGTATGCGGGTTACAATATGTAGGTCGTACTGGCCGTATGCTAAAGGAGAGACTAACAGAACACACTCGTAACATTAAAAAAGGTTATGATCTACATAGTGTGTCGATGCACTTTAAGGAGAAGCATGTTTGCGATATAAAATTTCTTAAATCTTTTTGCGGTATAAAATTATGCAACAAAAATTGGAGGACACGCAATGCGGAGAGTGATCTGGCAAGATTAGAGATGAGGACAATTTTTGACCTCAGAACACTCTCCCCCAATGGGTTAAATTTAGATTTTGAATGTAAATGGTTTTTATGATGTCTTTTCTATGATGTTGATTTTATGGTCTTACGCTAATCATGCACATTCTTTTCTGTTTTTATTTCCCCTATCTCCAATGCCTGCAAGTTCATTCAAACACCGGCTTGTAGAGAGTTAGGCGATATTTAATGAATTGTTATCTGATGCTTTTTTTATCATGTTTTAAAGTTTTTTATGATATGTATTAAATTGAGTTTTTTATGATATGTATTAAAATAGAGATTTTAGTTGTTTTTACAACGATTGTATTAACTTCACCTGCTTGTTTAAATTGTATCCAGCATACTAATGAGTAGGTAGTTGTGTTAAATAATACAAGCCGGGCTAGGTTTTGCTCATTGGTCAATAGACATCATGTGACCAACAAGCCTTCCTTTAAAAGAAGCCCGGGAAGCACAGCGGCATATCTTGACAAAGGAAAAATATCTTCCGAAACGCGTTGATGCCGACTCTATTGAAGGAAGGACAAAGACACAGATCAGAGGACTGAAGCCGCAGCGTCTGCAGCGCTGCCCGCCTGTTCATCTGACATCCGTCCCAGCGTGTCCTTTTTCTTCATACTACCTGTTCCCGTGTACATTACCCCCGCTTTTACCTGTATGTCTGAGAGAATAAATCGTTTTTACCAGCAGAGGAGTGGAGCGTTTGGTGTAAAGAACCTGTTACGTACACGCGTGACAGAAAGCTAAAGTAAGTCTGACTCCAATTTGCCTGTATACAGACGTGGGGATTTTTGAAGTTGTACAGATACTGCTACGTGCATGCGGGTCAGAACTTGAAAGTAAGTGTCTGTCATTAGGGGATATCTCTGATCCCACCTGCCTTTCAAGTTACTGCCACCTGCATACATCTATGGGACATTCAAAAGTAGGATTTATGCTGTTTATCATATCCAATTGAACTCTCCCATTCACCATTCAGCGCTGGTTTTATTCACATCTTTTCTATTCTGCATTATACAGCATGCATATGAAATTAACTATGTTCTTTCTCTATAGGCCTTTGCCAGCCTAGAGTGTCAGGTGTAGTGGGAGCGGAACCGTTCTCTGCTAAAATGCGATACACTGGATCAGATGACCCAGACCATCCAAACCTCATTAAAGTCACTGTTACTCTGCCTCATATGGATGGTAAGTTGCTGCTAAGAAACTGATGCACTATGTGACTGTATAGCAATACTGGAGGTGCCGCTGTGCCCCCAAGCTGGTGTGGCCATTCCCCTTTAAAGGAGTGTTGCAATATGGTCCTCTTTTTCACACATGTGACTTTGTCCCCATTGAACAGGGTCCATAAGATCGCATATATTTCGAGTTACATTTTTCCATTCTCAGATTATTTTTCTTCTGTTTAATTTAGTAGATGTCATTTCTTGGTTACTTATTGTAGTGTCACTACGTTTTAGGCATGCTGCCAGTTGTATCAACAAGAGAAATGTCCAACTTTGAACTCACGCTCAGTCCTGATGGTACGCGGGTGGGAAACCACAAATGTTCAAATCTTCTGGATTATGGCGAAGTAAAGACTCGTTATGGATTTTTAACAAATGCCACCAAGAATCCCAATGTAATAGGGGAGACCTCTCCTTACCAGTACAGCACACCGCTCCGAGGCTCCAGTACATTACGTTTCTACCGAAATCTTAACCTGGAGGCCTGTTTGTGGGACTTCACCAGCTACTATGATATGTCTGAACTCCTGACGGAGTGTGGCGGCACAATCGGCACCGATGGACAGGTAATCATTCTCCAGTTATTGTTAGAAGTTTATGTTTTGAAGAAGTTATAAGTTGCAAAAAAATTATATGTGGTATCATGATTGGCACGACACTCATAATCTAAAGCCATTAGGATGTTGTCGTGTCATCCTTCACATAGCTTCACATTTCCAAGTTCATGAATCAATAAAAGTTAATACAGGTTGGGTATCCCTTTTCCGAAATGCTCGAGACCACGAGCTCGAGACCACCTATATAAGGTCCCACACTTGCATGTCAGAGCACAAACAAAGCATGAAGCCAAAGGAATTGTCTGTAGACTTTTGAGACAGGTCTGCTGCTTTGAAGGTCTCAATGAGGACAGTGGCCTCAGTTATCTGTAAATGGAAGAAATTAGGAACCTTCCTAGAGCTGTTTCGCCATTAAACTTGAGTGATTGGGGTAGTATTGAGCAAAGGCTGTGAATACTTATGTACATGTGATTTCTTAGTTTTTATTTTTAATACATTTACCTTGCACAAAATAAATCACCCAAATCCAACTCTCTCTCTGCACATGTTGAATCTGCATCACTTGCGGTGCACATGGTTTTGTCCAATTGAGAGAAAAAAATGTGATTTGCGATCAAGTCTGAATTAGGCCCTTCATTTGCTTTTATACGACTCCCCTTCATCTCTACTAATTTTTCAATATGGCAGGCATTTAATAAGAACAGCTGCTGTATCCGATCTCCCCTGTGTTAGAAAGACATGGACAATGCAGAGGGAGAATGGCAGATGTACCAGATGTATGACCCTACTAAACATTTTCCTCCATACATACACCCTAAAATGCCAACTTGATAGCAAAACTCCACCTGTCTTCACATAATAGCTGCCTATTTTGAGGTTCCGAGATTCAGGACTGTCCTTCCAAAATTGGGGGAGAATTGGGAATTGGGAGTGTCTCGGGTACTATTATTGGAGGAAGAAAAAGTATTTAGTAATATTGATATTTAATGGAGAAAACCCCTTTAATACCTTCTGGTTTCATCTTGAGTATTAGACCTCTGCGGTAGCAGTTGCTGATTTACTCTCACAAACATCAAAGACCCCCTGATGTTTCCTGGGGATTGCATCTTAATGTATCATTAGCAGCATAGCAAAGTTCAGAAGAAATACATTAAAGGCAAGGCCCATTTAAAGGTATGATTCTAGCCAAGGAACTGTGCCAATTCCGTGTCAGATTTAGATCTTTTCCGAATGTCACAAAGCAGTTTATAAAAAGGACTTTTTATAGACAGGTCAGTATACGATCAAAATAAATTTACTGTGCTGCGTACATGATCTGTACTAAGCCACAATATATTTGTATTTTAATTATGGAGTCATTTTAGGTAAGGTTTTTTACAGACAAGAACCACTGCCTGTATGTCTATTTATCATATAGGCCCCTCCCACCTATGGCACATAATACATTTTGAAACTAGTCAAGGAATGCAACAATACTAGTAATACCAACTTTTCTCAGCAACGCCACCTGTCTTCAAACACTGGTACTTCTTGATCCACCCTTGTGTGTGTATATATATATATATTATATTTATACATATATATATATATATATATATATATATATATATATATATATATATATATGTCTAGTGTCCGTGAGTCTCTGAAACACTGCCATCTGCTAACAGAGAGCAAAACTACATCTCTTTCTCACACATGCACAATCACACATACAGAAACATAGAGACTAGCTTTTGAAGCTTTTGCTTCAAGCGGGAGTAGCTAGTATAATCTATATATATGTCTAGTGTCTGATTGTGTGTCTCTGATATGCTGACATCTCTTAGCGGCAAGTGAAACTACATCTCTTTCTCTCTCACACATGCACAAACACAGAGGCAATCATAAGGTAGCAGACTTGCTTCGAGCAGGCATACTAGTGTATATATATATATATATATATATATAATAAGTTGAAGAGTGTGTGTGCGTGCATGTGTGTGTGTGTCTGTTGCATTGCGGGCACACCGTGGCACTCAGAGCTGCCAAATTTGGCAACAATGTACCTCTGGACCTGGGGGTGTGCACCTCGAAGCCGTTTTGGGGATATTTCACTTAGAAATGTAAAAAAGCACCAAGTTTCAGTTTGCCTTTTTAATGGTCTGGGGAAAAAATCGACGATCTGGGAAACTGAAGACAAAGGAACCACACCTGAGTTCATTGCTGTCATTTAGTATGAATGCAAACACATTCTAGCATTATGGTGAAGGCTTTCAACAATTGGGAATACTTGGGGAAATACATAGACCACACATCACACACACACACACGTACACATTGTACACACACATACACCCACACACAGTACACCATATACGCAAACACAGCACACTACACACACATATACCATAGGCGTGCGCAGCCCATTTTATTAGGGGGTGCACCATTGGAAGGGTGTGTACATCACGCCTACTGGGCGTGTCCATTACCGCCTACTGGGCACCAATTCAAACTAAATAGAAGGTGACTTATTTATGTGGATTCAGTATTGAATCCCGGCGGTCGGGATCCCGGCGTTCAGAATCCCGACGCCGGAATCCCGACAGCCGAAATGCCGACAAGGGGGGGACGTGGATCGCCCCCCCCCCCTTGCGAGCTCGCTGCGCTCGCCACACAGCGGGCCCGGTGCCTCGCTACGCTCGGCACACTAATTTATTCTCCCTCCAGGGGTGTCGTGGACACCCACGGAGGAAGAATGTGTCTGCATTTCGCCGGTCGGGATTCCGGCGTCGGGATTCTGAACATACACATAATGCCACTCACCGTAATGCCCATTACACATAATGCCACACACCATAATGCCTATCACACATAATGCCTATCACAGTAATGCCCATTACACATAATGCCACACACTGTAATGCCCATTACACATAATGCCACTCACCGTAATGCCCATTACACATAATGCCACTCACCGTAATGCCCATTCCACATAATGCCACACACTATAATGCCTATAACACATAATGCCACACAGTAATGCCCATTCCACATAATGCTACCCAGCATAATGCCCATTACATATAATGCCACACACCATAATGCCCATCAAACATAATGCCACACACAGTAATGGACATTCCACATTATGCCAGGGGTTGACAAATTTTTGTAAAATAGGGATAATAGGGACAGTGCGTGCTGAAGGCGCGTGACAAAAATTTACAACATAATGCCTATTACAAGTCACACAACCATTACATAGTATACCACATGCCATAATGCCCAATACACATTATGCCACACACTGTAATTCCCAATACACATACCAAACAATGTAATTCCCATTACATATTATGCCTCACACCGTGATGCCCATTACACCTCACACTGTGCTGCCCGTTACATGTTGTGACACACACTGTGATGCCCATTACATGTTGCACCTCACACTGTGATGCCCATTACACCTCACACCATGATGCCCCTTACATATTATGACTCAGACCATGATGCCCATTACACCTCACACCGTGATGCCCATTACACATTATGCCTCATACCGTGATGCCCATTACGCCTCACACCATGATGCCCATTACACATTATGCCATGCCCATTACACATTACTCCTCACACCGTGATGCCCATTACACATTGTGCCATAATGCCCATTACACATTATGCCACACACCATAATACCCATTACATATTATATCACACACTGTAATGGCTATTACATATGCTACCACATAAATGTCGCTGGGGGCCCCACACGCTGTACACTCTTCACCCAATTTAATTCTACTCACCTCATCATCGGTCCGGCAGAGCAGCGGTAAATGTCACATTACACAGCGCTTGGGCCCATAGTCACATTACACAGTGCGCAGTGACCAATATTGACCGATATTCACCGATATTCACATTACACAGCATGTAATGACCAATATTCGCACATAGTGACCGATATTCACATTACACTGCGCATAGTGACACATATTTACATTATACAGTGCGCAGTGACCAATATTCTCATTACACAGCACATAGTGACCCATATTAACTTTACACAGAGCGTAGTGAATAATATTAGCACATACTGACCCATATTCACATTACACAGGGGTTCGGCAGGCGCAGTGGCGTAACTATCGTCCCGCAGCCCCCGCGGTGGCGGGGAGGCGCTAGGCAGGTGTGGGCGCCTGGGGGGTCTGCGGGACTATAGTTACCACCTGGTCCCGACTCCTGCCCTCCCCCTCCTTACCCCATTGCCGCCGGCGCCGCTGCCTCTAACCTAACACGCAGATCTGTGTCGGGTGATGGGCGGTCCCCGGCTCCGGCTGCAGTGCTAATATAATAACAGACATTCGGAAAATGGCTGCCCCCATAATGCTGTATGGGGGCAGCCATTTTCCGAGTGTCTGTTATTATATTAGTGCCGGAGCCGGGGACCGCCCGTCACCCGACACAGATCTGCGTGTCGGGTTAGAGGCAGAAGCGCCAGCGGCAATGGGGACGGGGGCAATGAGGTTAATATTTCGGGGGGGCCCGCAAAATGTCCGACGGGGGGGCGCAAAAAAAGTAGTTACGCCTCTGGGCAGGCGATGTTCTGCTTGCTAAGCAGCAAAAGATTGCTGCTTAGTGAGCAATCCTGAATTAGGCCCCCTGTTCCCCTCACTACATTCTCACACACAGCCCACTCCATCACAATATATGTCACACTCACACACACTTACTCACTGGTCCCCAGTCTCTGCACACATCTTCAGCCAGGAGCCAGCTAAGCCTGCAGCTGCTGCACGAGTCCACCCGGGCACCGGAAAATACAGGGGGCGTGGCCTAATCACGGACCCCCGTGGCCCCGCCCCCTTTTGAATAGACTCGTACTGACTGCTGAATCCTGAAGGAGCCCAGCCAGCCAGGCCAGCCCAACGCAGCAACTGCTAGCTGGCCAGGGGAGGGGGTCATAGGAGGTGCTGCCTGCAATTGTGCTGGGGGTCATTAGGAGGTGCCTGTGCACCCCCGGCACCCCCCTTGCGCACGCCTATGACATATACTGTACGTAGCACACCACACACACTCACACATTGGCCACCACACACACTTACACATTGGCCACACAACACACACATACATAACACACTACAAGTAGTACAACACACACCCAAAAACAGTACAACACACACAGAACACACACACACAAACTTATACCCCTTTTACACCAAAAAACCCGGATCCGACATGGCATTTGGAACACTGATCCAAGCCAATTCGGATCCGGGATTTGCACCGTTTACACTGTGGTGCCTAAGCGCTGGGACCGCGATCACCCCTGCCAGGACCGCCGATCATCGCCCTGGGGGCAAGTCCAGCACCAAAGTAAGCTGCTGGGCTGCCCTACGCCCCCGTGCAACACCCCCCCCCCCCCATCTGCGAGGTGAATGGATGCCGCACACAGACATCCATTCACCTCCTCCCTGACTCCGCTGCTGTCTGCAGAGTACAGCAGACAGCAGCGGAGGCAGTGTGTGACCCCCGTCCAACCTCCATACTGACCACAGGATGCTGCGGTCAGGAGGTTGGGCTTCCCCCATTGATGTAAACAGGAGCCGGATCAGATGAATGTGACAGGTAGCAGGTGGGATGAATGTGACATGTAGTGTGACATAGAGGTGCATGTCCCTGCGTCACCCCACCATCTCTGTCCCTGCGTCACCTCGCCATCTCTGTCCCTGCGGGTCATCAAACAGAGGCAAATGTACAGTACTACGGACATAAATGTGTGTGTTATGTTACAAGAAGGCCGATGTGGTTTATGTACAGGCCACACATAAAAGGTTACATATTGTTTTTAATCAACAGACCATAAGTAAGATATATGCAGTGAATCCATTAGTAAGACTGATTTAAAATATGTTCTGGGTCTTTGGGGTCACTGCATTGTTCTGCATAATATCACTGTGCCCCCGGGGTATGCAAGCTATGTATCTCATGCGGAGCCTTTCAGCCTTCACAGCGCCAGACGTTTGTGTCCAGGGCTCTGTTTGGCTGGGACACTTATGAAAGGACATATTAAATGTTTGATAAATTTCCATACAGAGCATTTATTGTGTAAATGTACAATAGTGACACATGGAACAATCAGCACTCCCGAAGCGATAGGGCAGAGCCGCGAGTGATACACAGAGGCAAATATTTCTGAATTAATTCAATCTCGCTGTAATTCTCCTGTATTGGAGTTACTGGAGAGCGATTAGTATCACCATATGTTTCATTTTAGCTTGAATTTTTTTATAATAACAAAAAAACAAACATTGTGGCCACTGGGCCCGATACAGATCCTATTTATCAAACTACTGCACATTAACACGGCTTGTAGTGGGCATGCGCGAGGACATGTGACCCATTGTGTGAAGCCCACCTTCCTCCACTCAGATCAGCAGTGATGTGGATCTGTTCATCAGAGAACATCGGTTAAAAAGAAAATAATATGTCAGCTACTCGTGTAGTGTGTTCCAGCAGTGACATGGAGTCCTGGCAGCAAATAAAATCAGCTGTCATATGGCATGTCTTATTGGCCATGGAGCTCAGTCTAGGGGTAGCCGTCAGCAGATTAATCATGATGGTGTACTATCTGTGGCTATAATAAATGGTATATCAGTCATTGAGAACCTTGAACTAATCATCCCAGCATGCAATGCTACAGTTTTGCTGTTTGGTGATGCTAAAACTGTTGCAGGGTATGCTGGGATAGTTCAACAACAACTGGAGTGCCAAGTTTCACCATCACTGGTGAACTGGTGACCCACCGATTGTCATCCCTGCTCTATGATATCCCTGCTCTATGATATGCCAGCCAATCAGAACCAGAGGACGGAGCTTCGCAGGTGCACCGGCCCCATGTTCTGATATTATTGAAAACAAAAATCCATCAAGGACTGTAGCATCGATGGTACAGTGGGAGCCACTGCCATCTATCTCTATAATAGGATTAAGTGAGTAATTGGATTACTCTGCTAATCCCCTACTCTATTGTTCTATGTATTGTATTGCAGCTGAAAACAATAGGCTAGCCATCCTGAGCCATCCTGAGCCATGGCCTAAGCAAGATATATGAGATGTGCTCCTACTGTAAAACTATCTGAAATTTCCCGTCAACCATTAATATCCTACAGACATCATTGGTCTATTGCATGGGTCCTCAAACTGCGGCCCTCCAGATGTTGTGAAACTACAAATCCCAGCATGCCTTGCCACAGTTTTAACACTCCCTTATAGCAAAACTGTGGCAAGGCATGCTGGGATTTGTAGTTTCAAAACATCTGGAGGGCCACAGTTTGAGGACCCATGGTCTATTGCCATCCCTAGCTCAGTCATTTCATAATCTCATGAGACCAAGACACATGGTATTTCACGATTCTCAGCTTACATCTGCGAACGCTGTACAAATCATTCGATGATCGGCAGCCATTGAATGATTTTCTCTCCGCACGCAAGGCTGCAAATGGATGTTTATGTAAAACTCCATTAGCATGCGTGCGGGGAAACAGCGTGTGAGGAGGGGCGGGCGGTCATGCGTCAAATGCCACGTTTAAAGCACATGCAAAGCTGTGAATGTGGACTAGAATAAGGTCCATAATCCCAAATGTGGTATATCCATATATTAAAAGGCTAACATCTCTATTGAGGGGATTCAAGTGTTGGGTGCGCCTGACATTCTGGCGCGCACAGTCGCCTGTGCTGACATTACTGTTATGTTGTTCCTAGACTTTTGATCAAAATGTTGATTGCTGCAAAATATGAATTTCTTAGCCACGTCACATAGGCTCACTGCGCTCGCCCACGCTACGGGCTCGGTGCGCTCGCCCACGCTACGCCCACGGCACCTGGACAGGTTTTATATCTTCATTATTTAAAGGGCACAAGACATTTGCATTATATAGCGCTTTATTTTCAGCCGGGATGCCGGCAATTTACTTTGCTACTGATGATCAGCTTTTCCAGCCCTAGCGGATAAAGAATTGGGGCATTCCTGTTCAGATTAGCTACAGTACATATATTGCACTCAGTATGAAAGTATCTTTTTCATATTGTTATAGCCTTAAGTATTAAGTTACAGCTAAGCTTTCACTTGTGGTTGTTACACTTTGATTATTGTCAGACATTTGTGTTTTTAAAACAAACAAGTCATTTTTAACATCAACTAATTCAAAAATGAGTTTAGACTACATGTCTCTTCTGGGAGATGCAGCCTCGTTGGTATTTGATTTTTTTTTTGGGGCATTCTTTGCATCAGTTTTACAGGTAAGAGGCCTGTGAATAAACCTTTCTGTGGCTTTCACCTCTGACCCCAGAGTCCATGTTTTCTTTTCTTTCACAGCCTTTGAAGGGAGATACCTTCTTGTGTTGTGTAAATAGTGCACTGATAACCAGTTCTATCTGAATGTAAAATAAAAAGCTTAAGGCGGCCATACACTCCTGTGATGTATTGCAGTGGTGTATGGGCCATCTGACACCCCCCCGAGCCGCCTGGGACCTTCCCTGGCAGCGGGATCGCATGGGATACAGTGCATGTGGTCCTTTCTCATTTGATGTATCGCATACGACCCCACTGGGAGGGGGCCGAGTCAGAGGTCAGACAGGCAGCAGGTCCAACCTCCGGCTCAGGTCCTATGCGCACAGGAGCACGCATCAGACCCAATGGGGACATTACATGCATCCAATTTGGCCAGATTTCTCGGCCCTATTGGGCAGGATCGGGTGTAATCAACAATAGGGCGGATGGAGCTGCAGCTCCAGGCCTCCACATAAAAATAGGCCCGTCACCATGACAGCAGGATGATCACCAGACAGACACGGGCTGGCCACATGGTTGGCCTTACATCATAAGTAATAAAATGACATTGCTATTTTACACATGTATGCAATTGTTGTACTTTTATGTATTTAGGAAGACACTGGGGCTTATAGTGTATGTGTCCTACATACCTACATGACATTGGCATCAACTCTTACACATCAGCTCCAGGACCAGTAGGCCCTTAATCTGGCCCTGATTGGCTGCATTATTTGCCATAGGAAATGTACCTAGAAGTTTAGTTACATTCTTATTTTAGGTTGCCTTAAGGTTATGGTCTTCTAATAAATGGTTATCTATCAAACCATATACAGAGATATAAGTAGAGAAGTTGCTAATAGCAATCAGTAATAGCAGTGACAACAGCAGAGACGTAAGCTACTGGAGGAAGTGCCCATAGGACCCAATCGGCTTTGAAAAAGCATTTATCGAGTACATTCTGTAAAATGGTAGAAGCTTATTGGTTGCTATGGGCAATTTCTTCATTGGTCCCACTACACTCTTTTCACAGCTGGAGACATCTGACCCATAGTCTAATAAATAACAATTAGAATCTGATTGGTTGACAAAATAACAATTAGAATCTGATTGGTTGCTGTGGCCAACACACGTTATTCTGGGATCCAGTTGAAAAAAAATGTTCTACTACTAAAAATTCCTAGAATCACGTGACAATAATACACATCTGCACAGGAGCGGACCATGGTGCACTTTGTCCTCAGAGTGTCTGCTGGATAAACATCATGGATTGTTAGGCCTGTTAGTGAAGGGAGGTGTTACAGCTGCAGGAAATGACCCCTACCCGTATTCTGAAACCTGTGCAAAGTGTTGGGGTATTTACACACTTTGACAAATGAAAAGTTTGATATTTCCTGTGACAGGTTCTTATCTCAAGGTTTCCTTACAGGTAGATGTGTTATTCAGCCTGTGGTGAAGTTATATCCCTTACACACTGCCAGCAATAGCCCAGCGAGTGTGGATCGTAAGGTAGACACATGAACAAGGTTGATATGCATTAGGTCGATATAGTCAAACGGTCTACACAAGCAAAAGGTTGACATGAGTTTTCTGGGTTTTTTTAGGTCTATCACTGCACTCAACAAACTCATATATTCTCCCTCTATGGGATGGTAAAGTATAAACAAGTCTTTTTATGAAAAAAAAAAAAATCATGAAAAACTCATGTCTACCTTTTTCCAGGCTTTTTGACCATGTCGGCTTAATACATGTTGACCTTTTTTATGTGTCGACCTTCCATCTGTCGACCAATAGTGGCCAACGTATTGGCTGTCATCCTAGACACTGTCGAACTAATGACCATATACCATCCCAGGTTATTGTGCAGTATAAAAGCACCCAGTTGAAATAACCCGGGTCCAGCGACCCAGCATTTCATCACAGGTAACGAGCGGTGTTGAACACTCGGCTCACGGTGCATTGTGAATGGATAAGCTGGTTCAATGTGACCGGCTCGCTTTCACAGCATAGAGAGAGTCGGGTCAGCACATGCCTCTGGTGTCGACATCAACATGGCAACAAGACAGGGTCTCAGCCAGGTCACATCTGTGTAGAGCCCATGCACAAAATCCCGGGGGTGACCCAGCAGTGCAGTGTTAAAGCAGTAAATCAGTGGTCAGGGAACTCGGTCCTCAATACCCCACGCAGGGCATGTTTTGCAGGTCTCCTCACATAATCACACGTGAAATAATTAACTCCACCTGCGGACCTTATAAAATGTGTCTGTGAGTCATTAGTACACCTGTGCAGCTGCTGGGTTACCAGAAAAACATGCACTGTGTGGGGTAATGAGGACCGAGTTCCCTGACCACTGCAGTAAATGGACATTACATCTGCTGCTTAGTGTTTGACTTCTACATTAGCTACATTTCTCTTGTTTTTGCAAAGTCTCAATTAATCATTAACAAAGATATTTATATGAGATATTACTATTTCCCCACCACCTGCAGATCACTTACTTGAGAGATGGCACAGCAATTCTATGTCATGTCCAAAGGCAAAGATAATAGGGACCTCTGATAATATGGAATAAGAAAGTTCTTTTTGGTTCTCCGTTCTACATATTGAAAAGTCAGTACCATGGTGGCATTACGACCTCTCTGTATGCAGATCAAAGGCCACATGGCATACTAAGAGGACGTAACACCACCACCCTGAGGGCCTTATTCAGATCAGAATGTCAACAGCATACCCATGAAATGCTCTACAGGTTTACGCAAGACTTCCGCCATGTGCCTCATACAAGCTGATATTCTATCCACTTCTGTGGTATTTGAATCATTTGTCTTCCTTTGTGATTAACATTTTACAAACTTTAAACCTGAAGCCATTTAAACTAAGGAGGATATTCAATAAGGTGTGGTAAATGTTATTTTTATTTTTTCCAAATTGATCTTGATGCTCATTATCGGACGATTCAATTGCGCCCCCCCCCCCCCCCCCCATTGTTTCATTCATTAACACAGTATCCCCTATAAGTTCCCAGATCCATGTGTTTTCGTGAAATAGAATCAAATCTGTTATTTGGATTTTTATCTCCTGCAGGTGAAAAAAATCCCACCATCCTGGTTTTGGTCCTGCTAATTGACTAGCCCAGGTGGGATCAATTCACCACAGTAAAATTACAGTAACAGTGGGAGGGTAGTACACCTTCCCCAGAGCTGAGGGAGCTCACCCCAAACCTGTGAGTCTGATGGAGAGTAGAAGAATAGATGAGGCCTTACTTTTGGGTGCATACAGTATGTAATTTCTGGCAGTGCACACTTAATATTCACTACCTTCTTACTAGTTTACGAATACAACCTTTGCAGAATGCGCATTACCATTTAGCAATATTGGTACGTTGTCATACTTTGAAAACCAAACTACACTTGACCTTTGATTCACAAACATACAGTATGCAGGTATTACCAGTGACAGCATATCTGAACAACAGAATATGAAGCCCTGGTGATTGCACCAATAAATATATTAATGACCCACAATATTACTACTACAAATTGCCTTACATAGAATACAGCAACATCTTCATAAAGCAAATCTCGCATACTGTCCCAGAGGGGTGTGGTGGTCCGACAAGGGGGGATCCCGACGGTCAGTATCCAGACGGCGGAATCCCGGCTGCCGGTGCTTCGTCAGGGGGGCGAGCGCAAAGAAGCCCCTTGCGAGCTTGGAGGCTCGCTTTACTCGCCACAGGTACTATTCTCCCTCTATGGTGGTCTTGGACCCCCACAAGGGAGAATAGCTCCTGTGAGTCAGGATACCCCCTGTGGGAGCACCGTCAGTCAGGATTCCGACATCGGGATACTGACCATCGGGGTCCCCCCTGTCATCCGGAACCCGTCCCAGAGTACCAGTAACAGCTATTGAAAGCTTGCTAGTAGCTTAGGCTAGAGCAGTGGTTCTCAAACTCTGTCCTTGGGACCCCACACAGTTCACATTTTCCAGGTCACCCAACATGTGCACTCATTACTCACTGACACATTTTAATAGATCCACAGGTGGAGCTAATTATTACACTTGATTCTGTGAGGAGACCTGCAAAACATGCACTGTGTGGGATGCTGAGGACCAATTTTCAGAACATGTGGGCTAAAGCATATTAAATTGTAATGCTCTTATACTTTGTTAGGTGCATCTAATATCAATATATCTAATATCATATCAATATGAACTAATTTAGCAACATGTTTATATTCCTGATAATATAAATCATACTTTGCCTACTTCCCCTCTCAATGATTAAGAAAATGCTCTGTACCTGGGCTCCCCTGGTAATGTATGATTACCATCACCTGTGGTGAAACACCTTTCTTATCAATTACCTAGCTCCCCACAGGTGATGGCAATCATACATTATCAGGGAAGTCCAGGGACAGAGCATTTTCTCCCTCATGGAGAGGGTCAGGTAGGCAAGTATGATATAAATCAGGGTTGCCTACCTGACCCTCTACTTCAGGGAGAAAATGCTCTGTTCCTGGACTTCCCTGGTAATGTATGATTGCCATCTCCTGTGGTGAGCTAGGTAATTGACAACAAAGGTGTTTCACCACAGGTGCTGGCAATCATACATTCAGGGAAGTCCAGGAACAGAACATTTTCAGGTAGGGTCAGGTAGGCAAGTATGTAATATGAATGCTTACATTAGTGATGGGGAAGGATGCTACGTGTGTATTAGCTTTGGGATAGAACCCACACAGCTCTGCCCAACATAAATCTGTCTCTGTGTAAATGCTTTCTACTGTAAAAGAAGTCCCTGTGCGTGTCCACAGATTAACACTGCTTCCATGAGGTCACACTGCACCTGTGCTCAGCCTGATTAGCAGCACAGCTAAACTGAATTACTGAGTCTCCACAGAGTCTGCACTTACTGTCAGCACAGACAGCTGGCCTCTCATTGGTTACAAGAGGTCCCCCGAACACCGGGAACAACTGTACAATAATTATCTAGATAAGCAAGGCTCACACAATATATAAAATAAATACATTAGTACACGAGCGAAATGCGGTCATTAGGTTGACAGTGTCTAGGTCGACAATCAAAAGGTCAACCACTATTGGTCCAAGCTAAATGTTGACATGAAAAAAGGTCAACATGAGGTTTTTTTTAAACCGACTTTCATACTTTTCCATCAGTGGGCATAGAGAGAGAGAATATAATAGTGCCCGAAGCATGGTGAGCGCAGTGAGCCGGCACACTAATACGGTGTCCATTGTTAACACTGACACACACACACAAAAAAAGAAACCCACGTGTCAACCTTTTCCCATGTCGACCATTTCCATGTTGACCTTTTGCTTGTCGACCTTTTGACCATCCTAATGCATGTCAACCTTTTTCAGGTGTCGACCTTCTGCCTTTCAACCAATAGAGTCGACCTATTGATTGTTGACCTAGACACTGTCCACCACACCATCCACACCCACCTTTATGCAGTCAAAATCGAGTCAAATCGCCAGTGTTCTCACCAGAGAGTGCTGGTCAGCAGCACATTGCCGGTGCATAGCATGTGTGTCAGCGATGTGTGCTGAGCGGTCTGTGCGAAACTACATCGCTCAGCACAGGGCTCCCGTTGCCCTGTGTGTATGGGGTTTAAGGGACCAACCAGTCAATTCAGCCACTTTGGTTGGTTAATTGTGAGCAGAGCATCCAGCAGGTATAATACTGTGAAAGTGTAGTAACAAAAAGTGGGACAAGCCATGCGGCATAGAGGGCATGTGATGATAGTAGTCTGAGTGTTGACATCAGTGGAAATCCAGAACAAGTGAAGATCAGGCCCCCCCCCCATACACTTTGAACGACGTTAGACCGAAAGCACATACCATCGCTCGTTCGACAGCTCCATAACCTGCATACGATCAGGTCATATACAAGTCGTCCAGCTATAGATAGGAACACCGATGGCTGATTAAGCCGGAGGTGACATAAATCACCAAAGGGATTTCATGCTGGGAAGAGGTAGCAGTGTTGGACAGATAGGTCTGCGGCTGGCAGCCAATGGGTGTCAAGGGAGGAGTTTAGCAGGGCAGAAGGTGACTAGAGATCAGCTTCCTCTCTGGAAATTTTTCCCACCCTCCCATCCCTATTTTCTGTCTCTATTTTCTTCACTTGGGCGGCGGTAAAGAACGGTCAATTGTGTAGATGGAATGTGTGTAGGTTAGTGGGTGAGCTCTCCAGGCATCGATTGTCACGAGCCATACTTCTATGCACGGAAGATGGCTGCCACCACCGACCCGGGTGGTTGGCTAGGAGAGTTGGTCACCAGCGGTGTGTGAATGGTCTGGTGATCCTAACCCACCCCCTTTCTTTAATCTGACCGTTCTTTATATATATATATAGTTAAGTCTGTTGTCAAAAATAAATTTGACATTCATTATTTTGAAACGCCAGCACTTGCGTCCGTGTCGTTATTTTTAGATAAGTTAGTAAGTTAAGTGTTAAGGTCTGTTAAGCATGAGAGTACCGATGGTGAATTTAAAGAGTCTGCACAGAAGAAAAGATAAATCTATGTCTAGTATGTATTCTCACCGGCAGCTGCAGTCTGAGCACCAAAAGAGGAAGTGGGAGAGATTTGTACAAATATACTGGGACTGGGCTTCTTGTAGGACACCTGAGGTGTCTCACCGTGAGCTAAAAATGTTGCAGTCACAAATTACCATCCCTGCTGTGACTTATACCTGCAGCTAGCAGGTATACATTTTACTCTATATTAGGCTGTTGAAAAGTAACAAATGAATAGGTAAATTCATTGTTAGAATTTATTATTATTCAGCATTATTCAGGGTTTTTCTGACCCTTTTTTTATACCAAACTATTTTAGTTTTTACGTAATTATCTGTATTGCTGTTTATTTTCATTTACCTCAAAGTAAAAAAAAAAAAAAACTTACAGCAACTTAACATTTGTTTTTACAAAACCGCAGACTTTGCAGAATGGTTTCCTCCTCAGGATGTATTTGGATTTGTAATGTCACAGAAATAATATATCATGTTTGTAAAGTGGATGTGTTTCTTTCTGGTTAAAGGTCTTGAATCTTGTGCAGTCCTACGTGACCCTGCGGGTGCCTCTGTATGTGTCCTACGTGTTTCACTCACCGGTGGGAGTTGGTGGATGGCAGCACTTTGATTTGCAGTCTGAGCTTCGTCTGACATTTGTGTACGACACTGCCATCTTGTGGAAAGACGGTATTGGCAGTCCTCCAGAAGCAGAATTACAAGGTAAATGATTTAGTGACCAAATAATAATTATATATATATATATATATATATATATATATATATATATATGCAAGATCGTTCACCCTTCCCATCGCGAGTATACTACATCACTATGTACTAACTAATGCCATTAGTAATGCAAAGGGTTCTCCTAGAGAAAAAGCTGGCGTTACTCTATAGAAGCCTATGGGCTTCTCTCGGCCGCGGTGTTTGAGAGATCTGTCCTGGATACCTCCCAGCATGCCCTGCTGCCAACATCTTTACACTGTGCATGCGTAGAGGGACTCCCGGGTCTTAGACTCGGAAATCTAGCACCAGAGCGGCTTCGCAAAGGACAGCTCTTATCGCAAGAGCTGTCATTTGCATTAATAATGTTATATGTCAGTGCATTGGTTCTCCAACCTCGGTCCTCAAGTAACGCCAACAGTGAATGTTTTACAGTTGCACTCATTATTCACTGACACATTTTAAAAGATCCACAGGTGGAGCTAATTATTTCACCGGTGATTCTGTGAGGAGACCTGAAAAATGTGATTCTCAGGACTTAGGTTGAGAACCACTGTGTTAGTGCATATGCAATTATTAACAATGCGCTAGCTGGCGAATGACAGCAATGTGGGGGCGGTGGATGTTAGTGCATCCCCACACACACACACACACAGTATATACACAAGTAATGTGGACATTTTCTTCAACCGATCTCCCTGACTGGACGGCCTTTGTGTATTTTTAAAGACAATTTGCAAGATGACAAAAATCAATATAAAATAGTGAGTAAAACGCACTATGCAGGGTGAATGTCATATAAATAATTATTATTTTATTTATATAGATCTTTCTCCAGTAGGACTCAAGGCATTTAACATATATAATGAACATAATACAGTACAGGAACAATGAAGTACAGAAAAACTATACTTAAAGGAATTATAGAAATGCTTGAGTAAACAGGAAAGTCTTGAGTCTGTTTTTGGTGGATTCTAGAGTGGGGTCTCTCGAACTGTGCGGTGAAGTGAGTTCCATAGAGTCAGAGCCGCATGGCTAAAAGCTAGACCCCCAGATAATAGGGTGCAGAGGTTCAGGAGTTTGTGCAAAAATGCCTGTGTTTTTTTAAACAAATATGAGGCAGGGTCACACAGCGCACCCGCATACCTCCCAACATGACCCTCTCCAGGAGGGACACATTGCTCTGCTCCTGGACTTCCCTCTTAATGTATGATTGCCGTAAACTGTGTTGAAGCACCTTTCTCTAGCAATTACCCTGTTCACCACAGGTGATGGCAATCATACATTAAGAGGAAAGTGCAGGAGCAGAGCAATGTGTCCCTCCTGGAGAGGGTCATGTTGGGAGGTATGCACCCTGTACCCATTCAGAAAAATATCTACTGCATTGGCTGTTGAGTCAGAAGAAATTTCCAGGAAATTGGCAGCGGCTTTACTTTCCAGGGGATATGTGCTTGAGCAGTAGATAAATCATTGGCAAAATGGGTCTGGCTCCCTTTACACAGGAGTATGCACATGTGCAGTACACCCTGGGACTGTGCCAGAGGCCGCACTGCACATGCAGTAGGGATTGCTATGCAGCCACAGTAACTGAAATTCTGAAATTGGATTAAGCATAATAGCAGAAGCGTAAACACAACAATTGTACGAAGCACATCAGCAAATTTATAACGAATGGTTAAATATACTCAAAAAAAAAATCATGGGCTTTTAAAAAAAAATGTGACAAAGCGAGTGCGTGCCGAACCAAGTCAAAGTCCAAACATCAGCCCCTTTCAAATGCTGCAGCAATACCTTAAGAAAGCTACTATTTGCATACACAAATGCTTCACAAATAAATGAACTGAAGCAATGTTGGTAACTAGGACAAAGTTCCTTAAATACCATCTAAGAGATTGATAAACTCCTACAGAAAAAGATTAGTTATTGCTGCTAAAGTTTGTTCTAGAACCTATAGATCCTATAATGTACTCACTTTTCTCACATGACATCTGGTTGTGTAACAGATATCTGAAATTCCAGGACTATATATAAAATATCTAATTTAGCTTAGTCTACAGCATAGTTGCCTACCCTCCTGCATTCTACAGGAGACTCCCTGAAATAGTAGCAATATCCCTCTCTCCCTCATTAGTCTAGCAATCTCCCTCATTTCCCCTAGCCCACATTACACAGTTACATTTTTGAGGAAAAAAGGAATGAGAGACAGATACATTTACACTGAATCATCAGCACCATTTCCCAGCACTCTACCAAGTATAGTATCTCTTACTAACTGCTTTGGAGCTCATCTACATTTGGGTATAAGTAATTTTATAAGATTCCCCTCAGATGTAGCAGTACACACCCACGCTTCTAGGTGCCACGTTCACAAACTCTTTTCACAATCTCTCCATGTATTGAACTAGACACGCCCTTTGGGAGGAGCAGGGCACACCCCGTCAATGGGGTGCTTTGTAAAATTCTACTACCAACCATAATCTCCCTGTAACTAGTTTTCAAAAGTAGGCAAGTATGGTCTACAGTATGTGTCATTTGTCTTATTTACTTATTTTCATTATTTTAGACTTAAGTTACAGGACTAGTTAATGACATTCATTTCAATAACCTCTCTAATGGTCCATACACTTGTGCGAATTAGCCTGTTTTCACCCGATTTCGACAATTTGGACCATATGGCATGTATTTGATATCTGAAACGATCAGAGATTGGACGTGCTGCACATTAAGAAATATTTTGGTACTTATATATTAGTTGGGCTATTTGCTTAGTTTTCTGCGTCCCCTCAAATGATACAGAGCAGCTGATTGGTTGCCATGGGCCCCTTTCCTCTGGCTCACTTCTCCTGCATTACTGTTTCATACATCTAACCCAATGTTAACAAGTGAAACTGCCACCCAGATATAAAAACAGATGGCCACCATGCGCATTGCTATTGCAATTGTGTATGTAGCTTTTATGCGAAAACGTGGGACATCGGGCCTAAGGGTTGGTCTATGGCAGTGATGGCTAACCTTAGCACTCCAGCTGTTGTTGAGCTACACATCCCAGCATGCTCTGCTACAGTTTTGCTATTTGACCATGCTAAAATTTATGTAGGGCATGCTGGGATGTGTAGTTCAACAACAGCTGGAGTGTCAAGGTTAGTCACCACTGGTCTATGGCTATGCAGACTAGACACGGCAGTAGCAGTGCTGGCGCCAAGTTTTTGAAAGTACGAGCTCACCGCAGACAATCACTTCCTGCGAGCAGGATCGCAGTCTGCCAGTTACTGTAGCATGATAATCAGCCATTGGGTACAAACATGAATTAGGGCCCAATGTTTTATTTTGGGAATTGTGTGCAGATAAATGTAAGTAATTCCTTATATATTCCCATAAGCCAGGGATGGGGAACCTTCAACTCTCTCAGCTGTTGTTGAACATCCCAGCATGCCCTGCTACAGTTTTGCTATTTGGCCATTCTAAAACTGTTGCAGGGCATGCTGGGATGTGTAGTTCAACAACAGCTAGAGGGCCGAAGGTTCCCCATTCCTGCCATAAGCCAATGATGTATCCAGGACTACAGGTAGAGCCATATACCAAATTTGCATATAGTATTTTATGTGTTGCCGTAGCAACAGTGACATCTGCTGACGACAAGTGGGTACAACCCAAAATAACATGAGCTGATTGTTGATTTTGGTTTTAGTGCTGATTATAAAATAATACTTTAACACAGTAAACATAACAGTAAAAATTTTATTACATGTTATTTTTCTCAGGTTCTCTCTACCCTACCAGCATGCGCATTAATGAAGAAGGTCGTTTGGTAGTCAACTTTAAAACAGAGGCTCGATTCAATGGTCTCTTTGTCATGTCACATCCTGGTAAGAACAGTAAGAATCAAACTTGTGATATATAAGCAATAGTGAATCAAAGGGTATTAAAAAAATACAAAAATGTTTACTGGATTTACCACTTCAGTGGTTTGGCCGGAAATTTTACAGGCTGAGCTGCGCTGCGGCAGCAGGCTGTCCCAGAAAATTTCCGGGCATGCCATGATATGTAAGCATATGCCGTGGTGCTTCTAGCGGTGCACTACTGGCGCACCACCACCTGGCAGCAACCTCTCCATCACTTCCCTCCCCCCGTCATTCACCAACCCCCCTGCAATCATACCCCAGTGCCCCTGCCGCTGCACCCTCCCCTCCGCCACTCTCAAGCACTTCCTTCCGCTACCGCCAAGCACTCCCCTCCACCGCTATGCATCCCCTGTCTCCGCATGCAGAAGTTTGGGGCTGGTCTGGAGCACTCATGCGTTTGGGTGCCAAACAAACACGAATGCTCGAGTGCGCCTGTGTACGCGTGTGTATGCTTGTGCATGCACATACTGATTAATGTTCATGGCTATACCCAGCCATATACCCAGGTATATGGAAAGAAGAGGTGTGGTCATACTCTGTATGCATACACAATGCAGATGCATATATCATACCAGACGCACCCAAGAAAAAGCACACTGGGGACACTTATCGTGCAATATAAAAAGATGCTTACTTAAAACTCTTTAAGTGTTTGCAGATAGGATTAGGGCCACACATTTCCAGTGAAAATCATAGTTTAATTCCTATCTTCCATTACATATACACCTGATGTAGCCATGTTAAGACGGAATGCGTAGGATGGAAGAGCAAGACGGACTTCCACTAGTTGCTACTAATGTTGAGCTCACATCCTTTAGTGTGGTGAGTCTGGAGGCTGATCACCTCTTGCTATAGTGGGGCCATACTGCATTCATAAAGATGGTGGGCCAGATGCACTAAGCTTCCAAAGTTATAAAATGGAGAGTGATAAACAACCAGCCAATCAGCTCCATACATAGCAGGCAGGCAGGAGCTGATTGGCTGGCTGTTTATCACTCTCCATTTTATAACTTTTTGAATCTTAGTGCATCTGAGCATTTTTTTTAATACCATTTTTTTTTTTAAGTCAATGAAGTACATTAAATGTTACAAAATTCGTGGGTTGTTGCATCTGGCATGAGGGTCTATTTATAGGATCCAAACCATCAAAGTTGTCTTTCATCCCCCGGGCTTAACTCAAAAGACGGAACAGCCTTTGGAAAGTCATTTGAAACAAAGATCTCAGATAAGCATAATAAGATTACATTATGTATGCATAATCATTGACTTTTTGATTGGTGCCCTACCAGTGACTAGTAGTGGGACCTGAATAGGAGGGGTGGGAAATAACTTAAGCGTAAAATAATATCTGCGTCATCACCGTATCTGTATATATTGGTTTATTTATTTATGAATTCATGGGAACCTAAATTCTGTCCTAAAATGTCTTTAATCTAGGAACTTCACTGAGTTCAATGATCATGTCAGCCGACCTACCAGAGCTTACATTTACCCTCAGCCTTGTGCGGACTGAACCAACTTATAATCAACCAATGCAGCAGTGGAGCTTTGTCTCGGAATTTGCAGTAAGTGAAAACAAGATTTATATGTATAACCATCAGGTTCTTTATATTGACATAGGAAACACAAGTGACCTGCAAAGTGTTGTTTTTTGGGGGTAAATTCAATTAAATGGAATTAGATTTGTTAAAATGACATAATAATTTTACTTACTTGCACTCAAAACCAGATCACATGAAACTTCTAACAGTCCAAGGAGATGGATCTCTTAAGAGAACTTACATATAGCCAAAGCCTTTTCCTCATCAGCTGGGCTTGATAAGGGTTCTGATAGTCTCACCCAGCAGTCAGGTGTCCTGATGCTCTTTCATCCTTGAGCCATCATTGAGTCACTGGTGAATCTTAGGATTGCTCCTGCCTAATGGCATAACTTGAAATTTTGCGCCCACCAGCCAATAAAGTCTCTGGTGCTCTACCCCCCCCCCCCCCCCCCTAAGCAATTGCATGCTTGTTGCCAGTGACAGGGCGCAAGCTGACAGGGGCGAGAGAGGGTGAGGTGACTGGAGAGAGTGAGATGGCGGGGTCTGAGGTGATGGGGGGCGAGCTGACGGGGCGAGAGAGGGTGAGTTGATGGGGGACAAGCTAACAGGTAGAAGAGGAGAGGGTGGGGAAAGGATGCAGGTTTCATTCTCACCTTGATCAGTAGGTCTCCCGTTCCCCGGCTCCACCCTCACGGCTTTCCTGCTCCCCTGCTGCCACTCCTCTCCTGCTCCCTGGTTCACAGGTGCCACTGCTGCTGTTGCTCTCCTCGTCCTTCAGCTGCCACTGCTCTCCTCGGTCTCCAGCAGTCGCTGCTCTCCTTGGCCTCCAGTAGCTGATGCTCTCCTTGGCTTGCAGCCGCCACTGCTTCTGCTGCTCTCCTCGGTCTCTGGTGCCGCTGCTCCTTGGTCCCGGACCATTGTGGCCATTTCAAATGCGAACTAGCTGGCTCACGAGCCAATCGGAACTCATGTTTTGACAGCCAATCAGGAGCCGCCGCTGCCTGATTGGCTGCAGAGCTCCGAGTTCCGATTAGCTTACGGCCACTTCTCCATAATCTGTAAATACATTTTAAAAGAAATGGCGCTGTCTGTCATACAGTTATTGCTGCCGGTCTGGCTCTATACTCACCCGGGTACCCAGTGTAAGAGTAGGGCAGGCCCTGTCCTGCGCCGCTGTAGCGCTGGCTCCCCCCCCCTCCACCGCTAGGGCTGCGGAGCCCTAGTTACGCCACTGCTCCTGCCTTTAGCTCTTCTTTTTTCTGATCTACTGTTCATAAACATAGTTCAAGAAGACAGTTGGTAGACACATATCCTTAAGCATCCACTGGAGTGCAAGCTGCAACAGAGCACTCCCCCATTCTTCTCGAGGACATTGTCTTACAGCATGAAAGGTTAATGTAATGGGGGGAGGAACTGGTTGGTGGGTCTGTACCTAACCTCACTTTCTAACAGGCTAACATCTAACCATCCCTCCAGAAGACTAACCATAATCCCCCTGCATCCTAACCCTCCCACAGTGCCTTACCATAACCCCAAACCCGGTATTTACTTTTGGGATGTGTCGGGATTCTGGACACTGGGATCCTTCTGTCAGTCTTCTGATAGTGGTATCCAGTCAGATGTAGATAACTGGAATGTTGATGTACTAAGCCTTGAAAAGTGATAAAACAGAGAGTGATAAACCGCTAACCAATCAGCCCCTAACTCTCATTTTTCAAACACAGGGACATATATATTAAACCTGGTGAAGAGAAAACGTGGCGATAAAGAGAAGGCGATAACCCACTAGCCAATCAGCTATGTCTACAAAATGACAGTTAGGAGTTTATTGGCTGGTTCTTTATCGCCTTCCACTTTATCACCACTTTATCTATTCACCAGGCTTAATAAATCTGCCTAATGTCTGTAACATGGCAGTTAGGAGCTATTGGCTGGTAGATTATCACTCTCCATTTTATCACTTTTCAAGCTTTGTGATCTGGCCCATTATCAGAAGGAAGAAAATCCGCCTTCCACTGCTGGCCCCAACTACAGCCACTTTGCATGGGACTTACAATCAGCCCCTGTTGTATCAAATAGGAATATATCACTTTTAGGATGTAGCTATTATTTAAGGAAACTGAACTTAAGGCACCATCAGTGGTGTAATTCCAAGAGGCAGTGGAAGCACTGGCCACCAGGCTTCAGCTGTCAGAGGGGCACCAAGAGGGAAAGACCAAGAGGGCTGCCAAACTAGGAAAGGTCTTTCTGCACTCATTTCATCATGATTTGCCATGGTCACTGTATGCTAACAAAACAAAATCTGTTTTAAGGAAATTGTTAAAATAAAACTTTTAAGGATTTTTTTTATCAAAGCTTGGAGATAACATTTTGAGAAATAATGTACCAACCAACCAGCCCCTGTCAGTTTTCAAACATAACCTGCAACATGTAAGGCAACTCAGATATACATCTCAGCTTTATCAGTATGTGAATAATTAACCTAGAAGGTTGCATTTATAATTTTCATATTGGCATAGGAATGAATTACTTGTTAGTCTATGCTTGTGTCAAACACAATTCGATGTCCAGACAATTTCATATAATCAGCTTGTTGATGATTTATTCCCCAGGTCCGGGACTACTCTGGAACTTACACAGTTAAACTCATACCCTGCACTACTGCTCCCTACCAGGAATACAGTTTCCCAACTGTCTGTAACCCTCGGGAGCCAATTACCTTTGATGTTGACATCAGATTCCAACAGGTATCGCAAACTTAAAGCAAAGTGTAAATGAAATGATTCTGTATTTCAGTGACAGAATATAATGAACTCTGTTGTAAAATGTAAACCGTATGTTTGTAGTATTAAAAACATTTATTGTAAATATTATTCGAATATTCATCAATCATCAATCTCAAAATTCCCCAAACCATACAATCAGCATGAATTATTCCCCACACTGCAAACTAATAATTGCCAAAAACAACTGAAAAAATGTAATTGCCTGAAAGATACAAATACACAATAACCACAAATATGTCCGCAGTCTCTGGTAGATCACAATCATAAAATTTGGCACAAACTACTTATCCATCTGTGTCCACTGAAACTACCCAAGTTTGGGGGAAAATTGGACACAAGTATTAAAATGTATGGCCAGCTGTGAAACTATTTGCTGTTAACAAAGCCACAAATCTGAATATTGACATTGGAAATCCAGGACCTGTTCATCAATACCTAGAGGTAGATTTACTAAAGCTTCTAAAAAAGTTAAGTTGAGCTATTGCTACTAGCAACCAATAAGATTCTACCTATCATTTCTCTATTGCATACTAGAAAATGATAGGCATGATTTTATTGGTTGAATTCTCACCAACACCCAGGGCCGCCGAGGGGGGTGGGGGGCAGTCTGACAGCGTGAGAGCTCATGCTGAGCCTGCTACCAGCACAGCACTTGCTGTATGTGTGTGGTGCTGCTGAGGGGGGAGACCATGACAAACCCCCCCCCCCCCCCCTCGACTTTAGACTGTTTTTTTTTCACCCACCCCTAAACATTTTGGGGGGGGTGACCTAATCGTGGTAGGTGACCACGCCTCCCGCAATTAGGCCACACCCCCAAAAGTTTCCCGGGGCCAGGCATACCTCTCAGCGGCCCTGCCAACATCACTTGTCTAATTTGGAAGTAAATCTATAGTACCTCCTGGAGTGTGACACTATATGACTCGGGAGACACTGGGGTTGATGTATCAAGCAGTAAAAAGAATGGAGAATTGGACCATTAGAGAAGTTGCCCATAGCAACCAAACACCTTCCAGGAGTCATTTATCAAGTATTTTAAGTCATGAGAGCAAGTTGCTTGGTTTCTAAGCATACGTTCTCCACTGGCCTATTTCCCCACTTGTTTCACTTACTTGATACATAAACACCATTATACTATAATATCATATATTAGTCATACCATATATGTAGCTGTGCTGACTGTTCTGTTCAGATGACTCATGTTCGCTTATTTTTCCATAACAGGTCAGCGACCCAGTAGCTACAGAGTTTAGTCTGAATACCCAGATGCTTCTGTTATCTAAAAAGTCCCTGTGGTTGTCTGATGGCTCAATGGGATTTGGACAAGAGAGTGACATCGCTTTTACAGAAGGTATCAGAATTGCACACTTGCCAGTTAATTATTTGTTTTTAAACCAATATATTGCATGAGTGGTAATGGGAATTACCGCTCTACCACACTGAGCAGAAAAATCCATCTGCAGGTATAGTTTTTATCGCAGCCCCAATTATTATTTTCCTATATTGTTGGACTTTGGCACTTTCCTGATGTTGGGGTCTCAGATAAATTATTTTATGATTGTGTTATAAGGAACAACATTCTAGTGAGATGTAAGGCCTGCATTCAGATGTGGTTGGAGGACCTATTGCTTCTGCTTACATGGAAGCAGAAGCAAGAGCACTAATACGATAATGCAGCAATAAACTTCACACCTCCTGCAGCATTGCTGATCCAAATTGTATCCAAGGATGCTGTATCGGCAAGGGCGAGGAGTGCAGCTGCTATGGGGCCCACAGCTGAACGGGGCCTATTTTCCCTGTCAAAGTAACGTGCTATATACATTTGTCACCATTGGGTAGTACATAGTGGCCCTTACAAGCTGTTACTATGAGGCCTAAAAATATCTAGTTACACCACAGAGTATCGGATCTCGCCTGGTACTAGCTGGCTTCTTGCAGCACTCAAGGAGATGCGTAAGCTGCCGGGCACAAAGGCTAGGTAATCTCCATGTAATGGTGGAGATCCTGGCCTCTTCCCTCCCTGTAAATGGAAGCATCATGTCTCCATTTTCACACACTGAGATTGTCGCCACCGCCTCCTGCTTCCAAACATCATCAGACTGTCTATCACTGATAGTCTGATGCCGTCCTTGCGTCCTTCACTACAAGAACCATTTCCGTGTGCACTGAAAGGGTCTGGCGCATACACATAGTACTGAACATCGATACTTTGTGCATCTGGGCACATCTCTAGCCACATTTGAATGATACCACTTTCAGACAGACATGTCCCTAAATCCCGGCCTTTACTGGACATTCAAATGCGGGTTGTTTTGTTTTACAGGTCCCAGGCTGAGCCCCCTTCACACAGAAAAGCAAATTACCAAGTTAAATATTTCTACCCGGTAATTTGCTGATTAACATGGGTATGTCTTCTGTGTGAAAGGGTCAGCCTGGGATGAAATTCCCGGGTCTCCAACCCTGCTTTTTTTCCTGGTCAAAGACACAGGAATTGTGTCCTGGGTTGACCCTTTAACACACAAAAAGGATCCATGTTGAACAGCAAATTACCAGCTAGAAATATTGAACCCGGTAATTTGCTTTTCTATGGGAAAGTGCTATGAGGGTCTAAATCCCTCCATGGTGAGGTGAAATACTTAAATTGCTTTAGAGTTTAAATTGGCCTTTTAATATCTACAATAATAGAAGTAGAAATGTCAAAAGATTATTGAGTTTATGTACTACGTTGTGCCTTCAAAAGGTGCTCCATCTTGGCATTTTGAAGCTCCTGGGTACACACTAGACAACATGCACCATGAATGATATCAGCTGACGATTTCACTTGAACTTCTCCGGAGTTCCTGACAAACGATATTGTGCGTATACACTAAGCGATTACACAAGTGACCATCGATTATACAGGAGTCATCCAATATTTAGCAACATGTTGGGTTTCTACTTGATTAAAATACTGGTATATGATGACATCGTTCGCAGCATACACACTGAACGACATGCAAATAGTTGTCAAATAATGACAAAATTGAGCTGCATATAAGACAGAGGATCACCCATCGTTAACGATATAGTGCATACATACAGGACAATAAACATGAAAATTATGTTATGACTGTTCTCATGCATATCATTTAAAATGTCGTCTAGTGTGTATGCACCTGAATACAGCAATGATTTTAGAAGCAAAGATTGTGTTTTGCTATATAGGCAATATGGACGGTGTAATACTGCCTCACCGCACTGATTTCATTGGTTCGATTCCCACCATGGCCTTAACTGTGTGGAGTTTGTATATTCTCCCCGTGTGTGCATGGGTTTACTACAGGTACTCCGGTTTCCTCCCACAATCCATAAATATACTTGGAGGTTAATTGTCTACCAACAAAATTAACCTAGAATGTCTGTGTGTGCGTGTACATGTGGTAGGGAATATAGATTGTAAGCTCCACTGGGGCAGGGACTGATGTGAATGTTCAAATATTCTCTGTAATGCACTGGAGAATATGTATGCGCTATATAAATAACTGGTAATAAATAAATAAAAAATACAATCTTTGCTTTTTTTTAATTTGAGGCTTAAACGTCTTAAGTAGCAAACTGTTGTGGGATAGACCATAGAACAAAACACATGATCGAAATAGCTTACACATAATTATATAATAATGCAGCCAAAGAGATAAGCAATGCATGGTCACATAGTAAATCTGTTTAGTACATGGTAATTAAAACATACCTCCCAACTTCTTTGCTTCATAAATAGGGACACGCGCGCGGCGAAGCCGCGCGAGCGCCCGAAAAGGGGGCGGGCGTATGCAAATGAGGGCGCGGCTTATGCTAATTAGCCGCAACCTCATTTTCATACGAGAATAGACGCTGTGCGCATGCGCACAGCGTCTATTCTATTAGATTGGGGGGTCTCCCAACTGCCACCCCGCCCGCAGCGGGACAATGCCTGCCGCGGGTGGGACAGCGGGACAGGACCCGAAAATCGGGACAGTCCCTCTTAAATCGTGACAGTTGGGAGGTATGATTAAAACAGTGAGCAGGCAGGAAATGTGTCAGGGAAGAGCTGGAGGTAAAAACAAAAAAGCCAAAGTCAATTTTAGATAAATGCAGGCTGTGCTCTGAGGAAGATCACAGAATAATCACCTAGCACTGTTTGCTAGGAGAAGCCTCACTATAAACACCAGGGGGCGTGTCCCCATGCGCTGGCAGATTAGTTGATAACACATGTGCAATTGTTTTGTGCTTAGAGCTAGGTGTCCATCGCACCATACTGGCAATAATCCAGAACCACTGATCGTTATATCAACTGGGTTAATTTACTAAAGGGCATAACACAAATCCTTAATATGTTAATATATGTTTGGAGCCTCAATATACCACGTTGACTATGCCAGTAAATTTCATATTTTGATGTATTTTTTTCAGGTGACACCATCTATGGCCGTGTCATGGTGGATCCTGTACAGAACCTGGGTAATTCTTTTTACTGTAGCATTGAGAAAGTTTTCCTCTGTACTGGAGCAGATGGATATGTCCCAAAATATAATCCATCAGGCTATGAATATGGCTGCTTGGCTGATTCATCATCTCTCCTGTATCAGTTCAAAATTCTGGTAAGTTTAATGTCTTGTATATGATTGTTTTGGTTGCATGTGTCTTATACAATAGAATAAATCGTTGTCTACTACTACTGCTATTACTGCTTCTACTACTGCTATTACTGCTACTACTACTGCTATTACTGCTGCTACTATTACTACTGCTACTAATACTGCTGCTGCTGCTACTACTACTACTACTACTGCTACTAATACTGCTGCTGCTATTACTACTACTACTACTACTACTACTACTAGCATACATCCCAACAGTCCCGATTTCAACGGGACAGTCCCGATTATCAGGGCCTGTCCCGCTGTCCCTCCCGCGGCCGGCAGTGTCCCGCGGTGAGGGGGGGCTGTTGGGAGTCCCCACTGTCGGCTGCTAAGCAGCGGGGAATAAATGCTGTGCGCATGCGCACAGCGTCTATTCCCGCAGCCAGGGGGCTGGGGGCATGGCTAGAGGCTCACAGAGCCTCTGGGTCATGCCCCCATAGCGTCAAAATGGGGGCGTGGCCTCGCTGGAGAGCTGCGAGTATAGGCCACGCCCCCGGGCGCAGCAGCACCGTCCCGCCTCCATCAGATCAAAAGTTGGGAGGTATGCTACTAGTAGTACTGCTGCTACTGCTACTACTACTACTGCTGCTGTTACTACTACTGCTGCTATACTATTGCTACTACTACTGTTGCTACTAATACTACCACTAGTACTGCTGCTACTAATACTACTACTGCTGCTGCTGCTGCTGCTGCTGCTGCTACTACTACTACTACTATTACTACTACTGCTGCTACTACTAGTACTGCTTCTGCTATACTACTGCTTCTGCTGCTGCTACTATTAATGCTACTATTACTACTGCTCCTGCTACTACTATTACTACTACTGCTATTACTACTACTACTGCTATTACTACTACTGCTAGTACAACTACTGCTATTACTATTACTACTACTGCTACTATTACTTCTACTACTGCTGCTGCTATACTATTGCTGCTGCTGCTACTACTACTACTACTAGTACTACTACTAGTAGTAGTACTACTACTACTACTGCTGCTGCTATACTACTACTACTACTACTGCTGCTGCTACTACTACTACTGCTGCTGCTACTACTAGTACTGCTGCTGCTAATACTGCTACTATTATTACTGCTGCTGCTGCTACTACTATTACTACTACTACTACTACTGCTGCTAGTACTACTACTATTACTACTACTGCTAGTACTACTACTACTGCTAGTACTACAACTATTACTACTACTGCTAGTACTACTACTACTGCTACTACTACTACTGCTATTACTACTACTACTACTACTACTGGTACTACTGCTAGTACTATTACTACTACTGCTGCTGCTGCTACTACTACTGCTAGTACTACTACTATTACTAGTACTACTTCTATTACTGCTACTGCTAGTACTACTAGTACTGCTACTACTACTGCTATTACTGCTACTATTACTACTACTACTACTACTGCTAGTACTACTACTATTACTACTACTGCTATTACTGCTAGTATTACTACTACTACTGCTAGTACTACTACTATTACTACTACTGCTAGTACTACTATTACTACTACTGCTAGTACTACTACTGCTAGTACTACTACTATTACTACTACTGCTAGTACTACTACTGCTATTACTACTACTACTATTACTACTACTGCTTTGGAAGCTTAACCAGGAATGTGGTTTATTTGTAGTAATAAACACAGAGTTCAGTCACCAAAGGGTTAACTTATAGATCTGCAGAATAGCAGATATATACTGTATAACAGGTAGGTGTATGGTGCAGGTATTTATCATTACACTGCAGCTTGCAGTAGATGATTGAGGGTAATGGAGGTCTCTTTGTAGTATAAGTCTAATAGCTCTGGTCTGTGAGGCAGCCAGCGGCTCTAGCGCCGCATCACTATACACACAGGGAACTCCCGGGCAGTGATTAACAGCTCTTCCCCCACTGGGGTGAAGTGCTGGGGCTTCTTCTCACTAATGGCGCCATCCTGCTCTCTGCACTGCGGGGCACACACAATACGGGTGTGCTGACTGGTTGTCTCACTAGACGCGCAGATCTCCTCACACTATCTGGCACACAGCCGACACGCGCTGTGTCTAACTGACAAGGCGGGTGGGGGACAGGGGGATGGGGAGCACAAGGGGACAATCAGCCTTTAGGGCTGCTGCTGCTTGTTTCCATGGTGACTAGGGGGCCGGGACATCACTTTCGATCATATGGATGGCCAGACCCATTGAAAAGTGCAGATAACATGCGCCTCTACAGGGCCGGCTACCGCAAGCCACCGCTTGTGCTTCAGTGCCATTGTTATGCTACTGTCAGTATATCACAAAATTCCAATAGCTAATATGGGGTAAGGGAGATCTATTTTCTTGCTTCGTCCGGGAAAGTAGAGTATGTATTAAAATTCATCATGTACAAATGTATTCTGTATTCTGTTCCTGAATCTATTTACCATGTTTTGTACATTTTTTATGTTTTATCTGTTCGCTGCGGATTTAAATTGATAGCAGTGTTATTGTAATAGGTTTTTGACCATTTGCATTCATTTGATTTGCCTACAGGACAAAGCACAGCCAGAAACACAAGCTGAGAAATTTGGCAGCATCGTGTTTAATGCCAAGCTGGCGGCGGATGATCCCGAGGCGCTACCTCTAGTCAGGCAGCCTGGATCAGACGGGTTTAAAGTTGACTCCACTGCTTTGTTCCAGGTGTGTGATCACCGACAGCTAACACTTGTTTAAAACAATAATGATATCAGCTAGCAGATTCCACCTTTGTCTCTGATCAAAATATTAGTAGTCAATGTATATGTATATTCTATAAATAACATAGCAAGCCACAAACATGTCTTATCCATAAATCATACCTCAATCGTCAAAGAGCCGTAAGTCATTGTGCAGTTCCAGGACTAGCAGTGCTACTTAGTCATCACAGTTTAAACAGTGTGTTTGGTTATTTGCTTGTCTATGATCATCCCAGTCACCCGGAGGCTAGATAAATGTTGGTGGGCCCCCCCTGGAAAAAAATCCACTTTACCAGTAGGAATGCTACTTGTGGTATCGTGTAGCCAAATGTATGTCCCTGATATATTAAACGAATGGTGGCCAAGGTGGATTATAAATCTTCAATGTTATTTATTGAACTAATAGGCAATATGAATAGTTAAATGGATTGGAAATGAATGTAATAATCCAATACTTAATTGATTCTGCTATATTAACTGATGCCACAATTCCAAATGTAACTGCAGTGGATATATGGTATACAGTAAATTTTGGCAGCAATCTTTTTGTATGGGATTGGAGTCTCAGGGTAAATATGCACAGGAATGACCAGGAAATGTTGACATAATGGCAATAATTGAAAACTGCCCTGGGTGTAATTATGGGGTTGCAGTCAATTGGTGAATGATACTTGATGCAGAAATGAGGACTGACTTCAGTGGTGCAACTGTGGCGGTGGAGTTAGTGGTAAGTGGTTAGGCACTGAGGCTGCCTTTTGGTGTGCGACTTGGAGAATTGATTGCATTTACTGATGGTGGTTAGCCTCCTGCCGCTGTGGGTGTGCAGATTCCATCTCCTGCTCTTATTTGTTTGCTTATTTTTTCTGCAATAACTATATATTATATTATATAATGTAACTAGAAGACTATGTTATCTAGAAAAGAAGTTTCCCTTTAATTATAGGAACCTGTATCACCCTACCTGTTAGAAGCACCAGGAGTCTAGATTTTGGGAAAACTATTTTGAAATGTAAAAGTATCCCCCACTTTAAATCTGGAACTGCCTATAGTAAACCATTATACAGTACATGGGTGTTGTTTTCTAAAAAAAAACATTTTGTTGTGCATGTTTTATAGGTTTCTACTGGACGAGAGTGGTACATACACACAATCTACACTGTGAGGTCTAAAGAAAATGCCAACAGAGGTATCGGAAAGAGAAGCGTTGAGTACCATTCTCTATCCAACACCGGTCTTTTAGGAGGTTCCCTCAACATCCGTAAGAAGAGAGACGTCAACGAGGCCCCAACAGTTGCTCAGGAAATTGGCATTGAGAACAACAGGGGAACCAATATCCAACACATCATTTTGGAACGCAGCAACAAGAAAACAGTTCTTGAAAAAGATCTCACTATCGATGGGGTTATCCCAAGGGAGCTAAATAATAAGGAAACGGAATTCAACATTGTCATCGTCGTAGTAATCATTGCCGCAGTATTATTATTTGCGGTCTGCTTGATAGCTATTATTATATTCCTGCTGAGGCGCAAGAAGAAGTCTAAAAAGAAGGAAGAGGGGAGGGAGTCGGGAAGCAGCGAGCCCATGATGCCTCCTCGCGGTTACAGTACGGACAGCTCGGAGGTTTGACCTTTTGGATCTTTGATCAAGCCATGTAGAAGTGCCTCAAAAGTTCTACACTTTACATTTTCAGCTAATGTCTCTTTTCAGAACATATTTACATACACTGTGCCCCCATTGGTCAGTCTACTCTTAAATACCTCATGTATATTTAAAGTGTTGGAAGGACCATGAGAGGCACAAAATGGGACCGGAACATAAAAGTCATTGCATTTGTATTAAGGAACTCCTGACAACCTGAATTCATGCACTGAACATGAAGAGGCGCTGAACTTAAACTCTAAAATGGGGGTCATCCTCTTATATTTCTTTTATTTTATTTAATACAAATTTAAATATGCAACGGTGCTGATAGCTTGTCTCTTCATTGTTAGAGAGGGCTCGTTAAAATCCTATCCAATTAACTTTGGAGGTTTAGCGATCATAGTATACATGTCATATTGCTATTATTTTTTCCTTGTTATCATTATTATGAAGAATATTATTTTCTTGTACAGTACTTTGGAAATATATAAACAAGTGACATGATCCAGTTACTGCTGTAAGGCAGGCATGTCCAAACTATGGTCCTCCAGCTGCTGTGAAACTACACATACCAGCATGCCTTGCCATAGCTTTAGCATTCCATAATAGCAAAACGGTGACAAGGCATGATGGGACTTGTAGTTTCACCACAGCTGGAGGGCCATCATTTGGACATGCCTGCTGTAAGGTGATGACAAATACTGACACTTTTTTTAATAGTGTTCCTCTGTAAGCCAAAGATACCTTTGTCATTATATGGTGCTAGTCTAGGGGGGGAAAGGAGCTACCAGCACGTCATTTTATTGTGTTTTTTATATGTGTGGTCATTTTAATACAGTACAAACCTACTAAAATAAAATGATTGCTAGTGTAAGAAATAAGATAACGTGCTGCACAGTCTAGGATAGTTGAAGACAAGATTACTTTATTGCACTCAGTATTTTAGAGATCTGTAATGATAGACATGGGCATTTATCCACTCGCAATTATGACATCGGTCCCATTCTTGTAATTGTCCCATAGTCTAGACCCCTACAGCATTGATGAGGTGCAGAGTATTTTGCAGGAATATCTCTTTTCCATCTAAGTATCATATTGCATTATGACATCACCAGCATTCAGTGACATATGTCAACATAGGAGTTGCTCCTCCAATAATTAGCAAGATGTAGCAATTTGGTTCCTTGCTACACAGAATTGATGTGGTAATACCTTGTGACATCCATACTACTGCTAACTAGAGTTACACATAACCACGTTGAGGGCCATATGTCACCTTCAAGCTACCTGTTGCCAAAACTGGCCTAGAGGTGTGTATTTCTCATGGTTTAAATTACTTCCCAGGTTCCTCTTGGAAAATAAGATATCACCTTTAACCTCATGAACTACTTTATTAGAAAAATAAAATTAAAACCGAGGTGAAAAGATTGGGGCTAATGATAAAACCGTGAGTCAAAGGGGCACATGCATTTTCTGAGCAAACAGAAGGCACTTGTCAGAAGCTTTTAAGTCTTAAGGCTCCTGTTTGCATAGTAGTCCTAATCTTTGGTCCCACTGGTTTATATGCACAATTGCTTCATAAACTATCCAAGAAACTCTAAGGCCACAGTTATGTAACATGTTCTTTCTGATGTGATAGGCTGTATTGGCTGCTCTCCCAAAATAGCTGGAATAGAGTCACTGATTAGGCAGCGGATGCACTGCAGTTTTATATGTGGAAACTAATATGTATAACAAGTTAAATTGATGTTTTATTAAATTATTTATGGTATACACAATATCAATTAGACAAAATGAACTGCTGCTGCTAAAATAGATACCAGCATCTTCCGCACTTAATTGAATTGGCCCCTTAAGGTATCCATACACCAGCAGTGTATTGGGAAATCCCCTGATACCCTGGCAGCAGCGTTGGAGGGGGTAAGGATATTAAACGTATAAAAATCACGATCCCTGCAAAGATCACAGAATCTGCACTTTTTAACATGCATTATATCCCTGATCCCCCAAGGGATTCCCAATCATTGCTGCCCGCTGGTTGGCGCATTTATTTGGCGGAATGGCAAAGCAGTTGGGTCGGGGGGATTAAGCGTCAAGTTACTGTCGTCTAAGATGAAAACGGCCAAGGATTCCAACTGTCGGAATCCCATTTTGAATACCCCCTTATCACCTGGAATCTTGCTGAAGAACACGAAAGACAGCCTCTAAAAACCACCCACTACCTATATATAAGTTATTTATGGCTCTTTTATATAAGGGTACTAATAGAAGTTACATACATTTTCATTTACAATACTACAAATTTAAAAAATGGTTCCCAAACATTCTAGAGAATTTTTTTCATGACACCCCAGAGCCAAAATTTTCTTGAGAAATTTAGAGAAAAATTATTAAGTAAATTTTTATACGTATGTTATCTTTAGCTTCAATTATGTGGTAAAGAACAGGATTTACTTCTGTTTGTCTACATACTTTATGATTGGCAGCCACCAGCAACCTGTTAGTTAACCATAAATTATTTGAATTGGCCCTGGACCACCAATTCAAGGCACATCTGCAAGTGTCCTGGGGTACCATAGAGTGCCACGGCACACAGTTTGGGAACCACTGAATTAATCTTAAAGTAAGGTACTAAAGTTTGTTACGAAATTTTTACATTTAATTGAGAAGGCTTGTTTCTGGTGTTTGCTAAATACACATTTCTGATACCAATATGTAATAATGGCAGTTATCTAATGTCAGACATGGGACAGATGTATAAACCTTTAAAGAGGGGTGTGGTATAGGAGTCTGACAGTCATTATCCCGACAGTCATTATCCCGACGATGGGATCCCGACTGGCTGGACCCAGACAGCATGGTGAGTGCAACTAAGCCCCTTGCGGGCTCACCACGCTGCGGGCACAGTGGCTAGCTTCGCGAGCCACCTATTCTATTCTCCCTCAATGGGGGTTGTGGAACCCCACAAGGGAAAATAGCGGGTGGCCGTCGGGAACCCGGCTGTCGGTGTTTTGACAGATGGGATCCCGATGTCGGGTGAATGCCTGTCGGGATCCCGACTGTCGGTACCCTGTCCGGCACCCTTAAAGAGGAGCCGTCCACCAATTTGATTCTACTGTAAATATTAGTTATCTGGTACGTTCTATGAAATGATGGGTAGAATATGAATGATTGCTATGGGCAACTTACCTAGCTGGCTGCTTTGGATGGTTTGATACATATCCCCCTATTTCAGATATTAGTTTGTTGTAGCCAGCGGGGACAGAACAGGTTGGCAAGACCCCAACAAAAACAGCTTTGTCACAATTGAATGACATCAAGAAAATAGTAGACTTTTTGTATTACGTTACATACTGAATAAAATAACATGTTGGGAACAAGTAATTTATTATTTGGAAATCATTGAACCTCTTATTAATGTATTGTTGTTATTATTATTATATTTTTAACTATGTGCACAGTATATAGAAAGATCCTATCATAAGAATATTTGGAATAGGTCTGACAATTGTGTATTATGGCACTGGTTATTAGGTGCGCCATAATTCAAATATATGCCAATTTTCTTATTCTTTGTCTATTCATTTCAAATGTAAAGGATTATACCATTTTAGTCATCCTTAATTGAATTCGCATTTAAGTTGTATTTGCTTCATTGTGAATGTTGACGTTTAAGTTCAATTATAATATTTTCCTGTTCATTTAAAACTTTTTTATACATTAACCAAATTTACAGGTCAGTGTAAATATATGAAATAGTGTTCGTTCACATTCTATTGTGCCTTGAAGTTTACGATTGGGCCCATACTGTAGATGAGGGGTGGCCACACCTGTCCACAAGATCATGTGTTTTCAGGAAACCTGTAGATCTATAGTAGGAATGAATGCAGCAGGTTTGACAACGTGACAGTTAGTAATGACTACAGCTGTGCACCAGCTAGGTGACTTGGAAAATGTGGACCGTTGGCAGGGGCGTAACTATAACCGTGCGGGCCCCATAGCAAGATTCTGAAAGGGCCCCCCTCCCCAACCACCACTGTCATGTGTGAGAGAGGGAAAGGGTGTAGGGGAGAGAAAGGGGAATAGACAGGAAGGAAAATAAATGGAGAGAGACATATTGAGAAAGAAGGTGTCGGGTATAGAGAGAGAGAGAGAGAGAGAGTGACAGACTGTCAGAGTCGGAGAGAGAGGGAAAGTGTGGGAAAAGAGGATGGGAGAAGAAAGATATACTGTATAAAGAGAGGTGAGATGGAGGGGGAGTGATAAAGTGTTGAGAGAAAGAGAGGGGGAAGAGAGAGTAGGGCAAAGAGGAGCTAGAGAGAGAACAGGGGGAGAGAAATAGTGGAGAGATAGAGGGAGTCGGGGGGAGTGAGAGCATACCTCACAACTTTGCACTCCACAGAGTTGGGACCCGTCGCGCTGCTCCTGTTCAGTGGCGCAGGCTGTGGCGTGTCTCCTGTGCCCTGCCGTTCTCAGCTATGTCAGCGCAGGGTCTTCTGTATCCTGCATTCAGCAGCGGTGCGTCTCCTGCGGACAGTCCTAAGCCATTAGCGCTTGGTCTCCTGTGCCCCGCGGTCCTCCGCCATCAGCATTGAGTCTCCTGTTCTAGCCATCAGCGCGTAGTCTTTCTTCAATGTCCTGCAGAAATCAGTCCCAGGTGTTCTGTCCGCTGTGGTTAGCAGCGCGGCCAGCGCCCGGTTTCCTGTGTGCTGCAGTCGGCAGTGTCTGCCTCCTGCTTCTACCGCCGCTGAAGGGGGGCATGTGACAGCGGCATGGAACAGCGGCACAGCCGCTGCCTGCACTGCAGTATGTACTTTTTTTGAAAAACACCTGAAAAAAAAGGGTGCAGGCCAGGGGAATGCCAGCTGTCCATGGGGCCCCCCCAAGTGGCCGGGCCCCATAGCAGCTGCATCCCCTGCACCCACTGTAGTTACGCCACTGACCGTTGGTAGATCTGAAGGATCAGTTTGGCCACCCCTGCTGTAGATTATATAGTTAATATGGTGCAAATCTGTAAATGATGGCAATAGCCTTATAATACTGTACAATAAGTTCAGTCCAGTGACCCTGTCACCTACACAGAACAGAGGAGGCTGAATGTAAATTCATAAGAATGTAGGTTGTCTGTTGACTAGGAACTAGATATGTGCGCAGGTTTTGGCAAAAACACCATCAAAAGATTTAGTTTTAAAATCATGTAACTTGGACCTGATTTTGTTCCTGTAGTATTATTAACATCATTAACCCTTTGAGTGCTAACAGCTCTGTGAGAGATGCTCAAAATATCTGGTAAAAAAGAGCTCAGTTCTACACAGTATCCCCAAACTGTTCTAGGATGCGACTAAAGGTCCATACATACTGGGCGATTATGCCCAGCGTGTAAGGACAGCAATGATCGCTGTCATTGCTGGGGGGAAAGCCGTTCAGTGCATACACACTGAGTGGCTTTGCCCCTGCCCGGTGCTGTCAGCGTGGAGTGGACGGCTTTGCATAGCGCAGCGCTATGTAAACCTGTCCTCAAAGCTGCTCATCTGCTGGGAATGATGCGGGAGCGCACAGCAGCACTTTGCTCATCGCCGGGCCGTACACACTGGGCGGCTTTGAGCTGAAAGCCACTCAAACTTGCTGTTTTGAGCGGCTTTCAGATCAAAGTCGCCCAGTGTGTATGGGCCTTCAGTTTGACTTGTAACCCCAAAGTTCAGGTTTGTTTGTTTTTTTTCATTCAAATAAAGGGGCATGTTTTTTAACATTAGGGAATTTAGCTTCACCCGGGGTGCGTGGCATTGGGACACCATCAGCCTCTTTTTCCCATACCCTATAAATACCTGTTCAAAGATATGGGGCCTTATTTTGGTTCACTCTTTCTGACAAAATCCTTCTTAGATGGACAAAACCATGTGCACTGCAGGGGAGCATATGCAAAATGTGCAGAGAGAGCTAGATTTGGGTGGGGTTTTACTTCAAAGTGAGATCTATATTGAAGTGTAAAAATAAAGCAGCCAGTATTTTCCCTGCACAGAAACAAAATTACTCACCCAAATCTAATTCTCTCTGCACATGTTACATCTGCCCCCCTGCAGTGCACATGGTTTTGTCCATCTAAGAAGTATTTTGTCAGAAAGAGTGAACCAAAATAAGGCCCATGGGCTTATCAGCTTATACAGATGTGACCACATACATCTAGCCTCCTTTTGTGCTAAACAGCTCTTCTAGCTGTGACACGGATGGTCCGATTGACTTTTTTACAACTTGTTTTATTAAATGCATAACATAGGAATACGATGCAGCTTCTGCTGACTAAATGATATGCAGCATGCCTATATTCCGTGTGCGACTGCAGCTTTATCTGTTAACAAAATGCTACATTTCCTGTAACATTTGAAATACATGTCTGAAATTTCCTGTGCCATTATTAAGGTGTTTGACGTTTTATCTGCGAATATTTTTACTATCTGTTTCTAAAGAAGGGAATACTCTTTAATCCTGATAATTCCTGAAATATTTGTTTATATATTTAGTGCAAATAAAATGGTGAGTTCAGCATCAGTATGTACACTACAGTCCACTCTATCTGTAAATGTTACTGTATGATAAGCACTACTTTGAAACATTTCTCTGTCTCACTAAGAGAATTTTAGGCAATATATCATTGTACAGTGTAATACCTGAAAGTGCAGTAAATAGAGTAATAGATGAACAATGGTTTTATATCTACACAAACCTGTCCTGTTTTCTATGCAAGTGTAATATATGTTAAGAAATAATAGTATTCAGCCAGCCTCTAGCCGTTACTGATTGCAGTGTCTTATTATACAGCACTGCCATTTGTCATACAGTAGTTACATAAGGCAGCTTTCCAGTGTCTGTACTGAGTTATTAAACTAAGGTGTTAATAAAACAATGTGTAACTCTGACCCATAACCACCAAGTGGTCTGCAATAAACATTGTCTTTTTCCATTACTTTCATGTTGGTTTATCTGCTATCTAAACAGTGAAATACAGCAGGACTTATTTGAATTTCAGACTGGAACAAATAAGAATCCTAACAATCCTCCCGATACTGACCCCGGCAGCTACCGTAGCCTGAAACTGGCAGTCGCCCATTGTAGTGTATGGACTATATGTTACCTATCCACCAATCAGAGGGTTCCTGGCACATGCCAGACCCCTCCCCAACAGCTCACAGAGCTCAATGCAGGGACAGGCTCCTTTCAGAGCTTGTGCTTATTAATACATCCAGGTGAAGTGATCTCATATTGGAAATGCAATATTACTTTCTAGAACTCCTACACCATAGTCAACTGCAGCTGTTGAATATACAGTAGATGAGCTTCTCATAAGAAGCCTCCAGAGAGGGATCAGAGGGATTCCTCTCCTCCGTTCTCTGTTGATTGTGCAGGCAATAAAACTAAGGATGGTCATTGCTGTTGCCATCAATGGCAATATTGCATCTGGCCATTGATAGTGCTGAACTATGCATTGGATGGGCATCGATATTTTTCCTATCGATGGTCATCCATTTTGTTTGACTGATTGGCCTGTAGGACAATCAAAACACGGGGGCAGGGCTATGCTCTATGTCCTGGTACTTCGAGAAAAAAAAAGCAAACGATCTGGTTCTCCCCCATCGATGGCAAAAGTGTTTAACATCGGCCATAAATCATCAATGATTTTGACTTATCGATGGTCAATGGCCATCCCTAAATAAAACTTCCAGGTTAAAATTCTGCAAGTTCCCTCTTTGCAAGAGTCAACTCTTTCTGGAAGTGCTGTCTCCCCCGGATAAGTGTAGCTGCATACCGGAGGCCACAGATGTAGAAGTAAAAGTTAGGACCCCAAATACATACATACATACTACCCTGGGTGCCATCAGCTGTAAATAAATGGTATAACAGTCTATATCCTGCAGCACTCACAATGCTCCATAAATAAGATGGTGATGTCATAATTTCTGTTTTATTTTGAAAAAAAAAACTTTTTGTTGTGTGTGTTTAGCTAATACAGTATATGCAGGGCCAGTGCTACCACTAGGCAGCTTTAGGCAGCTGCTGGAGGGCGTCCAATCTCAGCCCAACATTTAAATTTATGGCATCAGTGCAGGTCAGTGGTGGCCGCAAACCCCTGTCCGTCGGGCGGGAATCTTGATGACCCTCCCAACAGCCGGGTGTTCCTCGGGGGTAGGTGAGCAGCGCCCGCCCCCGGTGGAAAGGGCGCTTGCTGGAGCAGGCCGCATCCCCCCCCCCCCCCCAGTGAACAGCGTTGAGCAGTTTTGATAACCATACCAATGTTTTTATGAATGTATACTGTTAAGAATATATCTCTGTATCAAGCATTCAACAACACACAGAAAAATTATAACATCCAAAATGCATATTTTGATTCAATTATTGCCTACTAATACACCATTATCTAGTAGATAACTACTATATACCATATATCGTTATCGTCATCTTTCCTCCCCTGCAAGTTTAAATCGGTTAAGTAAAAGCCATCAAAATCGCCCCTGTGGCTGCTGTGGCAAATTCAAGGTATGTGAAGGTAACTTACTACACTACATGGTATAGCCTAATAGCAATGGTTTTGGACTAACAATATATACATAGAAGTAATCTTCAGACTTACAGCACAGGAGCAAATAGCTATATCAGGAAGGTGGCTGCCTCCAGTGAGACAGGTCACATGTTCTAATCCCAGGTATGACTAAGTAATGTAACAAGATTTGTTTCAATATTTTCTGGAATGTTCTAATATATGTGTGTGGTGTGTGTATATAGGGGAGGATGGGCACCAACAGCTGTCTTGCCTCCAGGCAACTATGAAGAACTTCCGACGCTGGTGGGAGGCATTTACTGTTCCTATAATAATAATAATCCAGGGATATACAGTACTACAAAAATATCTAGAGTAAATACATAAACCAGCGCAGCTCTTTCTCCTCAGTATGGCCACATGATAACAACCTGGGGAACTCACCACACCAGCCTTCCAGTTGCTGCATGACAGCTGATGTAAAGTTTTCTATGTATGGTTTATTTAATAACATGTAACATCCAATCCATAAGCGCTGTTTTTAATTTTTACTGAAGCCCTGTAGTAGGTCGATGGGGATGGGGAATATAATTGTAGAATTGTTCTCTGCTGCAATTGTATTCAGTGTCTGCAGGTAGCGCAGCTGTAGAGCGGCGGGCGATTCAGATATAACCATTGACGCTTCTTTCAGAGCCCGGGAAGCATTCATCTCGCCCTCTGCCGCTACCACCTATAGTGGGAACCACACAAGCATTATTTTTTATTACTATTTTGAAACAGAATGAACAAACCAAGAAAGCTATTGAATATAGGGGGCCAAATTAGTGAGCCAACTAATGCCGCCCACCGGGGGTGCAAATGTCCGTCCGTCCGCCGCCCCCCCCCCCCCCTCGCGCGGTGGTGCGCTAATGTCCGCCTCTTTGCAAACAGATGTTTTGCATAAACATCCACTCACAGGGTAGTGTACGGGTCCAAAATCATTTGATGGATTGAAAAAATGTTTTTTACCCTCTTAGCAAACCTAAATCAGACTTAGACTTGCGCCGTCAGGTCCGAGAATGGGAGTTCGCATGGCGACGCCAATCGTTGTCCTGGGTGGCATACAGTGCCATAAACCAGGCATTGTATAGCAGGGGCGGGGCTATAATGAAGTGATTCAGTTATCCGGTCTCCCTTGGTCCATCCACTTGTGATCTACAAGTGGGCAACTGTAAGGGGTCCGGAGGGATGCAGGACACTTGCCCACCTTTCCAGCGAGCCAGGAGAGCCACCTGATTTCAGGAGCTTCTCAGCTGTTCTGGGAAGGTAGGCAAGTGGGATGTAATTACAGAGAAAGCAGCAGGTACATGAGGCTGTGGCATGTGTCAGTCCAACATACTGTATATGTCATTTGTGTATAATGTATGGCTTGTGTTGGATGACTTTAGTTGGTTATAATGACCTTAGCTCTGGCCTCTCGTGCTGCCTCTGCTTCAGCAGCCATAGCTCTCTGTAGCTGAAGAGGAAGCCGCACGTCTCTCATCTCCACGCGTTCCACCATCACTCCCCATGGGTGAGTAGCGTCATCCAGTAGTGACTAGAAGACAAAATTGCAGCCTTGTGTATTAGTCTACAGGTCCTGTGATCAAATAAAATACATATGGGGTCTATGTAATAAACATTGGAGAGAGCTAAAGTACCAGGCAATCCGTGCCTAAATCAGGCTTTCCTACCCTCCCACATGCAGTGGCAGAGGAGGCTGCCTCCTCTGCCACACTGCCGGTTCCCTGCACCTCCCAGGAAGGAGCAAGACAGCCAGGTGGGTGCTGTGTCTTCTGGGGGAGTAGGGGCTGTGTTTAATGTGTGTAATATGTGGAGGGGGGTGCTGTGTGTAATGTAATATAGTGGTATTTGTACTGAATTAAACATGGGTGGGCTGTGTGTAATGTAATATAGTGGTGTGTGTGCTGGCTGTAATATGGGGGAGTTATTGTAATATAGTGGTGTGTGTACTGACTGTAATATGGGGGGGGGGTAATGTAACATAGTGGTGTGTGTACTTGCTGAAATATGGGCGATGTAGAATAATTTTACATAGTTACATAGTAGGTAAGGTTGAAAAAAGACTTGCGTCCATCTAGTTCAACCTAGGGACAGATTATATTTCTTATTTGTACCCTTGGATGTTATTAACCAACAAGTGCTTGTCCAACCCCATTTTTAATGCACTCAGTGTCTCTGCCGACACCACCTCTCCAGGAAGAGAGTTCCAAAGTTTGACTGCTCTGACCGTAAAGAAATTTTTTCTTCTAGCTGAACAAAATCTTTTTTCTTCTAATCTATACTCATGCCCTCGCGTCCTAGATTCCTTTCTTGTTGAAAAAAGGGTGTTTGCCAGTTACTTATATTGGCCCCTGATATACTTGTACATGTTGAGCATGTCCCCCCTTAAACGTCTCTTTTCTAATGTAAATAGTCCCAAATTGCTTAATCTCTCCTCGTAGCTTAAATTCTCCATTCCCCTAATAAGCTTTGTTGCTCATCTCTGGATTTTTTCCACTTCAATGCTGTCCTTTTTATAATGTGGGGCCCAGAACTGTACACCGTATTCGAGGTGAGGTCTTACCAATGCTTTATACAGTGGCATAATTACCCTTGGGTCCCTAGATTCAATGCCCTTTTTAATGCATGCTAAAATTTTGTTGGCCTTTTTTGTAGCTACATTACAATTGGCACTACACCCCAGTTTGCTGTCTATTTGGACTCCTAGATCCTTTTTGAGTATTGAAATACCCAATTCCTCTCCGCTAAGGTTATAACTAGCACACTGGTTGTGTCTCCCAAGGTGCATAACCTTACATTTATCCACGTTGAACCTCATCTTCCACTTTTTAGCCCACTCCTCTAGATTTGCAAGATCCTTTTGAAGCGTGGTGACATCGTCTGATGTTTTAATAACTTTGCTTAATTTTGTATCGTCCACAAAGATGGATACATTGCTGAGTAACCCCTGCCCAATATTGTTAATAAAAATGTTAAACAAAATGGGCCCCAAAACCGAACCCTGAGGCACTCCACTTAGTACTGGTATTGTATCTGATACGGCACTGTTCACAACCACTCTTTGTTCTCTATTACACAGCAAATTCCCTACCCATCTGCAGATATTTTCACCCAGTCCTAGGTCCTCCATTTTATTTATCAACCATAATTTGCCACCAATTATGGAGAACCAGATGGTTTCCCGCCATTGATAATAAAGAATGTGTCAGGACATTGAGCATAGCCCCCCCCCCAACAACTTGATGGTTCCCTAATATAATGTTGATATAATCAATGTTATCTATCAATGGTACCATCAATTGTGACCATTGATGGTTAACCCACTGATGGCCATTCCTAGTATGACTCATGACTCCAGGCAGTTACCACCTGTTCACAATACAGTACAAACAGAATAATCTTACCTGCATTCTCTGAGCGATCTCCTCACGGTTTGACATGGTGCTGGAAAGAGTTTGTGTTCCTAAGATATTCCTCAGTGTGGTTTCAGCTAGCCGGGAAGTTGCTAATGACACATCGCTCACATTTACCACCGATTTTATGGCGCTCATGATCTTGTAGTACACCACTCCGTCTACTGTGATCGTTACAGAATCTTTAGTAAGGACCTGCAATACAATTCAAAGCAAACAACTCAATAATTACCATGTGTCCCACAAAAATAAATAAAACATTTAAAAAATACAGATAGCAGAGAGAAATAATTAATTAGATGTTTTTATTTAAGTTTGAAATGGTACAATCATGGGTGCCATTTCGCCTTAGGTACAGTCACCAACTGTGACCTAATCCATAGAGAACCTTTAAGACAAATTAGAGTGATGGGTGCGTTCTATGCTGATTTGACCTTCAAATCAGCATAGAACGCACCCATCACTCTAATTTGTCTTAAAGGTTCTCCATGGATTAGGATCTGATCCATTTTTGTAGTTTCGGGACACATTATCCTGGTGAAAGAGGCCTTTGCAGTCAGGGAACACTGTTGCCATCAAGGGGTGTACTTTGCAATAATATTTAGGTCAGTGGAACAACCACATTAATGCAAGATCACAAAGTTTCCCAGCAGAACAGTGCCCAGAGCATCAAACCTCTGTTTTTTCTTCTCATAGTGCACCCTGATACTATCCAAATGACGCACACACCTGGCCATCTATATACGAAATCATTAACTATCAGACCTGGCCACCCTCTTTCATTGCTCTATGGTCCAGTTCTGATACATGACCATTTGGCAGACAGGGTTGAACATGGCCACTATGACCCATACGCAGCAAGCTGTGATTCACAGTGTGGTGTGACACAATTCATAACCATAATTAACCTTTTAGGAATTTTCAGGATAGAGCAGGCTATCCTTTGCTCCCTATCAATGAGTCTTGGGCTTCCATTACCCTGTCTAGATCCACTAGTTGTCTTTTCTTGGATCACGTTTTGATAGAAGGTAACCACTGCATACCAGGAACACCACACCAGACCTGCAATTTTGGAGATGCTCTGACCCAGTTATCTAAGATCACATTCTGGCCGTTGTCAAAGTTGCTCAGATGCCTACGATTGTTCATTTTGCCTGCTTCCAACACATCAACTTCAAGATCTGAGTGTTCAATTGCTGCCTAATATATCCCACCCCTTTCCAGGTCGCCATTGTAACAAGATACTCAATGTTATTCACCCACCTGTTAGCGGATTTAATATATGACAGAACTTATGGTTACGGCACAACTTGCTTACCTCTTGTGGTGGGATCGCAAATGATTTAGTCCGGAGATCCACTTTTATAAAAGTATCCGTGCAGGGGAGAATGAGCATCATCCCTGCAGACAAAGTGAAGAGCATCAGTACAGAACAAACTGATTATATTGTATAGTCTGTATATTTTCTTCATCAAAGCCAGCTATTTATGCTTGCCTCCTCCGACTTGGCCGTATGGTGGAAAAAGGATTTAACAGATTAGGATCGGGCTAATGGGGTTGGAATATGACCGTACACATAGGCCATACAAATAGACTGATCTCCTTTCTCCTCCAACCATCATACAATAAAAAGGAAAAATAATTTTGATTATATTACCACCAGGCATTAACTCAAAAATGTATGCTAATAATGCACTTTTTTTTTTAAGTAACACATAAACCTTCTTTATTTTTTTACTTAACTTTTCTGTTAATATGAAAAAAGCACTTACCTGGCTCTTTGGCTTTTCCTGAGACCATACGGCCCAACCGAAACACAACAGCGCGTTCATATTGATTAATAACCTAGAACATTTACAAACGATAAAGTGGATTATTTTATGTACAGGTTTCAGGAAACCTGGTTTTATTTTGGATCTGCCATGCAATTACCTTTATACAGAACCAGATGGAAAGTGGGAAGGTGATGGCAGCAAACAGAGCGGATATGATCAGCAGGACCCAGCCACAGACGCCAATACCTCCTCTTCCAGTATCTGAAAGCATCGAAAACAAATTGTACTGTATTATTGCTGATGATTCAGATAAAGTTGCCGATGTAGAGACGCAGAGTCAGACGCAATTGCTCTCACATTGCGTGCATGGTACTAGAGGTGTATATTAGACTTGTACGTATCTCTGCTGCCACCCCAATCTATATTCTTGGCTGCATAGCCACCATTATTATAAGTGCACACTTGCCCCAGCCCTAAACTATTGCCTGAAGTATTGCGAGAGAAGCAAGCCATGTGAGGGGATGAGATACACTGTTACGGTGTCAATGTCGACTTACATCAACATTCAGGAGAAAAAAACGTGAAAAACTCACATCAACCTTTTTACTGTCAACCTTCCCATTGTTGACCTAATCCTTGTGTCAACCTTCTGACCCTGTCAATCTATTTTATGTGTCCACCTAAGCCCTGTTGACCTTTAGTGGTCGACCTAATGTATGTGGACCTTTATACTGTAGCCCCTATGACCCATAACCATCCCCTATACTCAGGGCCGGTGCAAGGCACCGGAGCGCCCCAGGCGAGTCGGGGTGGGGGCGCCCCGATGCCGGGGGGAGGGAGGGGGGGTGGTACCTGTATAAAAAATTGCTGCCCCGGCGTCCCTGCAGTGCTGGGGAGGTCAGGGGAGTCCGTGCCGTAGGGGTACCTGCGGCGCCGTCATGTGTATAAAGCTGGCTGCAGCCGGCGGGGTCCCTGTAGTGAATAGCAAATAACTAGCGCTAGTTATTTGCTATTCACTACAGGGACCCCGCTGGCCACAGCCAGCTTTATACACATGACGGCACCGCAGGTACCCCTACGGCACGGACACCCCTGACCGCCCCAGCACTGCAGGGACGCCGGGGCAGCAATTTTTTTACACAGTTCGCTGGGGGTGAGGGGTGAACTGCCGCCCTCCAGGTGCCGGCGCCCTAGACAAATGCCTAGAGCTGCCTAGTGGTGGCGCCGGCCCTGCCTATACTCCACTGTGCATTTATAAACCAATGCCTCAAATACTTCTTTTTAGGCTTGCTTTAAAAAAAATTGTTCCCATGGGGAAGATGTGTTAAGCCTTGGGGGTAATTCAGAACTGATCACACAGCTTTGCAAGGCTAGCGTTCAGTTAAGACACCACCCCGCCAGAGTGAAATCCCGCCTTGCGAATTGATGTGACCACTGTGCAATGGATGTGTCCAAAACCCTTAGTAACAGGCTCGCCATCAGATGATTTTTACACTGGGCACAAGTCATCCCGAGACTCTCTCAGTGGCTGTGATGTAATCTGTTACTGACATCACACACCCTCCCCTAAAATGCCTGGGCATGCCTGTGCTTTTCCTGACGCGCCCAACATTTTTTCTTGCACACCTGTGTTTCTCCTGACACTCCCACTAGACGGCCAGCTTCCACCCCCGGACACCTCCTTTATATCAATCTTTTTGCAAACGGAGTGCAAATATAACTAGTAGCAGGATTTCATCGCAGAATGGCTTCACCCATAGGCACTGTGAACCGTGGGCATGCGCAGTGTATTGATAATCGGACACCATGCAAATTTCTACAGTTAAGGTATGAATCAGGCCCTTGGAGAGAGATAAATTCCCAACCGATTGTTCCCCCAACATCACAGTGACCTATCAGCCTGTTTTGACATTCCTTGATCAATGTCCGTAAAAATTCATGCAGCATCCACACACATTATAACTGGCTGGCTTAGAATTTACTAAGAATAGCATTAGTTTGCTTAGCCACAGCAGATGCCAAGGGATTGGTATGAAATCCCGGTCAATATCCCGACGCCGGAACCCAACCGCTGAAATCCTGACAAGGGGGTATGTGGATGGCCAAACCCCCCCCCCTTTGCGGGCTCGTTGTGCTTGCTGCGCTCGGCACACTAATTTATTCTTCCTCTATGGGTGTCGTGGACACCCACGGAGGGAGAAAGTGTCGGGTTTCGGCGGTCGGGACTCCGGTGTCGGGGTTTTGAACGCCGGGATTCCGACTGCCGGGATTTGAACTGCATCCCGATGCCAAAAATCAGCAGCAGAAGCGTAATATTTAGGACAACGTTAATCCTCCAATTCTGAAAAGCCTGACTGGAGTCCACTAGACCCCATGCAGGATATACAATTAGATCTGCTGGAATCTGGCATAGGCCGTGTTAATTTTTACTTTTGGTAATTCTATGATTTACAGTCAGCCAAAAACTAGTGGAAATACACAAAATTGGTCAAAGAGGATTTTTGGAGGAGATTGGCTTCTGGCTCCTCTTACAGGGGCTGGAGTACTCCCATATACTACTGTGGATCAGATGTAATAAGAAATGGAGGGGTCTAAAACTGGGACTTCCTATTACAATATATATGGGCACTGCACCCATGTGGAACTCAATTATTAAGGTGTTTCTAATAAGAATCAATGAGAGTACCAGCAATCAGTTACAGAAAATATTGGCACAACCTTTTGGGAATGCAGCAAAGGATAACGCCCTTCCGAGGACCAGAACTATTGCAATACTATGATACCCATGATCTGCAAAGGTTTCTCAAATAAAAAAATAGAAAACTTTATTTTACCACCACTTCTCAGTAACCCTGAGTACTTACCAACCGACTCGCTTCTAGACCGCCTGGTGTTCTGAGGAACCTGAGGCTCCATGTCCATAGTTTCCTGATGTGGATGATAGGGTTTTATTGGATGTTCTCTGTTCTTACTACAAAGCAATTTCAAAGTACATTATATAATATTTGGTACTTCTTTCCTAGCACGGCGCCCGTCGGGGTTGATCGCATGCCTTAAGTTAAGGTACTTACGGCATGCGATCGACGCAATGGACGTGATTTTCTGTCAATTACCAGCTTTAATTGCCGGTAAAGAGAAAATCGCGTTGATCGCGTCCATCGCGGGCCATTATAATGGCATGCGATGCGACCGACGCGATCAACGCGATTTTCCCATAGAGAACAATGTTAAATGAGTTTTAAAGTTAAAATTGCGTTGATCGCGTCGGTCGCATGCCATTATAATGGCATGCAATGCGATCGATGCAATCAACGCGATTTTACATAGGGAGCAATGGGAAAGGGGCCAATATGGCCAATTTCTCATTGTATATGCCCCCTCATGGGTATTAAGTATGGTTAATGCCCCCCCGTTGTTAACAATACAACAATATTTGTGTACATCCACTGGCGAGTATAGATATCACTTACACAACGTGTTAATGTGTAATTCTTTAGAGTCTCTATGATCTAAAAGAAACTCAGAAAAAGAAAGACCATAGTGCAATGACGTCTGAAATAGAGACTGATTGATGTTTATTCAATACACTCACATTCAGTAGGATATTATGCGCATATCAATAGGTCTTTTCAATCCAATCTTCCACATGAATAATCCCTGTGGACTCGATGAGAAGTATATAGTACAGAGACGTTTTACAATAATAAAAATTGACATTTATTAGATACACTCACATGTGGACGATAAAAACAAGCAACAAACCCCGCAGGGTAGTAGGATCCCAGAACTGTGCCTTCGGAATATGCAAGTCCTCCAAATAACCGACCAGCGGTAGATATCAGAATGTGCAGTCCCTCTCCGGCCTCAGGACAGGATCCGTTTGGTAGTATTCACACAGCTTAAGCGCGCTTTCGGGCACAGATGCCCTTCCTCAGAAGCGTAGTGAATGCTATCAGACGGGGCCTTTTTATCCCCCTCCCACAATTACCAATGCATAACAGCTGCACAATTCCGGTCTCCCGGACATAACGCTCCGATTTCAGTAACCGGAAGTGACGTTACGAGCGTCACATACATATCCCTCCGTCCATTTCCTGGCTGTGAAACGCAATTCCTTTCTTCCGGAACGCACCTCCATTTTTACGATATGGTTCACGTTCAGTCCCGTCCTTTCTAAAGTCCAGTTTATATGGAATAGTATGGATAATGGAGTAAACCTTCTGTCAAGCCAGCTCACAATGTGCAGTCCATTTTTTAGGAGGTATATACAAAGAAATTAAAAAACATAGTATCAATTACATATACAGAAAATATACAAAAAATACATTATCTAAAAAACGGCAACCTAAAGATATATCTACTTGATATCACATACATAAAATACATCCACCAAGTATATATAAAAAAACCCTATTCGAAAAGATTCATGGTTACAAGAACCACTTGAGTTCGAACTCACTGTTCAAACCCAGTGGTACCAGGGTATGTAATTTATAAATCCATTCCATTTCCGTCCTCGCTAGTTTGGAATCTAAGTTATTGTGACGCCAGCTAGGACTAATGGACTGGATCCCCCAAAAAGTTTTTATACATCCTGGATTTGAACCATGTACCTTTTTGAAATGTGCAGACACCGTGTGGTTATCAAAGCCTTTTTTTATGTTATATATATGTTCCGATAGGCGGACTTTCAAGCATCTTGTAGTCTTGCCTACATATACTAACCCACAATTGCATTCTAATGCATAAACCAAATTCCTTGTGTTACATGTTAAGAAGTCTCTTATAGGGTATTTCTGGCCTTTTACTGTAAATTCTTTTATCTTGCTTGTGCCTTTCGTAGTTCGACACATCAAACAGAGGCCACAACGATGGAAGCCTTGGCTTCTCTCACTACTCCTTTTAGGCACTTCCAATGCACTTCTTACTACGGTATCCTTGATGCTTTTGGATCGCCGATAGATAAAGCCTGGATAATTGGGTAGTTTAGGGCCCAAAATTGGGTCCTTCTGAAGAATTGGCCAATTCTTTTTGAAGATACGTTCGACTTCTTTATGCTGGCAATGGTATTTGGTGATAAATGACCATTGTAGTTTCTCATCTGTTTTTTTCTGTGGTTTAGATCCGGATATTAGGCTGGTTCTATCAATAACATTGACTTTTCTTTGGGCTTCTTCTATTTGGTCTGCATTATAACCTTTTTCTAAGAACCTAGTGCTCATTTCGCTAATTTGTTCTTGATACACCAACTGTTCAGTACAACTCCTTTTAACCCTCAAGAATTGGCTGTAGGGTATGCTATTCAGCCAATTTTCATGATGCTGGCTGGATTTTTCAATAAGGCTGTTAGAATCAGTGGGTTTTCTATAAATTTTTGTGTGCAAAAGGTTATCTTTAATATATAAATTCAAATCCAAGAAACATATTTGTTCTTTACTTTTACAGAAAGTTAACTTGATATCATAACTATTCTCATTAAGTTTTTCACAAAAGGAATCCAATTCATTATAATCTCCATCCCACAGGAACAGTATGTCGTCGATAAATCGACGCCATAGCACCAGGCCTGCCCCCAGCTCCCCCCCATGCCATACGGTTTGAAGTTCCCAATATGACATGAAGAGGTTGGCATAGCTGGGGGCAAACCTGGTGCCCATTGCTGTTCCCACCCGCTGGATGTAATAGCACCCGTTGAAATAAAAGTAATTATTTCTCAGTATAAACTTTATACTGTCCAAGATGAAGTTTTTTAAGGCCTCCGAATGAGAGGTTTGGTTGAGAAAATATTGTACCGCCTCTAAACCTTTTTCTTCTCTAATAATGGTATAGAGTGTAGAAACATCGGCGGTAACCATCGTATAACTCTCTCTCCATGTTACTTCATCCAATAATTGTAACACTTCATTAGAGTCCTTAATATAAGCATAAGTGTTCTTCACCAAGGGCTGTAGATAATGATCTACTAAGGCAGACAAATTTGAGGTGACACTATTGGTCCCAGATATTATAGGGCGGCCGGGTGGGTGGAGGGGGTCCTTATGGATTTTTGGGAGGACATACATCGTTGGGGTAGATACATCTGTTGGATTGAGAAATTCAAATTCAGATTTGGTAATTACATTATTCTCCAATGCTTGTGTGGTTAACACTAACAGTGACTTCAAAATCCGTGTTAACGGGTCACTTTTTAATTTCTCATAAGTTTTTCCATCTCCCAATTGTTTGTTAATTTCCATGATATAGTCCTCCGCATCCATAAGGACCACCCCTCCACCTTTATCCGCCGGTTTGATAATAACTTCTCTCTGTTTTTTTAAAGATTCTAAAGCCTGCCATTCCTTTCTGGTGAGGTTACAGTTCTTTCTCTTTTTTTTAAGGGTTTTCTCCACTTCATCTAACACTATTTTGTTGAAGCATTCGATGAATGCTCCTTTCTGGTGCGCGGGGTAGAATGTTGACTTTGGGCGAAACTGATTTGTTTGGACTTGAGTGCCCTCAACCTCTGCATTATCTTTATTCAAAAAGAATTTTTTAACAGTAAGTTTACGAACATATTTTTGAAGGTCTATATAAAAGTCAAAACTTTCCAATTTATTGGTTGGACAATATTTTAATCCCCTTTTTAGCACACTCTCTTCTGTTTTTGTTAGAGTTTTTTTGCTCAAATTGAAGATCTTTGTACCACTTTCTAGGGGTTCAATATTTTGATTAGTTTGTGAATTGGTAATTTTCTTTCTATTCTTATTCCTTTTGTTAATGAGGCCTCCTCTTTTTCCTCTAGTTTTTATTTTTGTGTTCCATTTTGATTTCTCCACCTGGTTTTTGGGGCGAATCTGGGAAAAGGGGATCTCATCGGTGTTTCCCTCCTCAGGGGTTCATACCGATTAGGTTCCTCATAATTCTCAAATCTGGGGGAGTCATATTGTCTTCTATTTGACTGATAATTGTTCTCATAATTATATCTCCAAGGGGAGTCCCTATTGCTGGGGGGATTAGGTTTAGTTCTCCAATTCCCCTTTGGTCCCTTTCCTTTTTTTTGGAATTTTTGGGGGCGTGGTTTTCTTAGGTAAGGGGTTCCTATTTGAGGATTTGATGCTGATACTAAAATTGGGGTCTCTGGAGGTGTGATATTCTGTATTTTTAGATCATTAAGGTCTCTTTGATATTTTTTTCTTTTTTTATCCTTCAACTCCCCAGTTTCTTTATTTAGCTTCCTCATAATTTCAGCTTCAATTCTTTTATACTCCTCCAAATCTTTTAAAGGCTCTATAACTTTCTGTAACTGAGTTATTCCTTCATTGAATTCCACAAGGTTCCGTTTACGTTCCCTGATAATCAAATTCATTAATTTCAGGGAACATTGCTCTAAAATTAGGTCCCAATCTTTTTTGAAATCCCCATTTGTAGGGGGGAATGATGGGGCCTTCTGAATTTTGAGGCCTCTTGGCACCAAATTTTCAGATAAGTACTTTTCGAGGGTACTAACTTCCCACCAACATCTATTCTCTTTTAAAATAAGGTTTTCTAATTTTTTCATAGTGGTGGTTAGGTCTGTCTCAGACACATTGGATTGTATCTCATTACTGAATAAATCCTTCAGGAGATCTCTCCTGTTTTCTCTAAAAGAGAACATTTATGCAGCTAGGGTATTTTAGTGATGGTGATACACAATACAACAAGAGAGAAATTACTAAATATCCCACAGCGCAAACAAACTCAGCCTAGGAAATACAACAAAAGCCTTCACCGTGGCTTAAAAACATAGACAATACAACAATATTTGTGTACATCCACTGGCGAGTATAGATATCACTTACACAACGTGTTAATGTGTAATTCTTTAGAGTCTCTATGATCTAAAAGAAACTCAGAAAAAGAAAGACCATAGTGCAATGACGTCTGAAATAGAGACTGATTGATGTTTATTCAATACACTCACATTCAGTAGGATATTATGCGCATATCAATAGGTCTTTTCAATCCAATCTTCCACATGAATAATCCCTGTGGACTCGATGAGAAGTATATAGTACAGAGACGTTTTACAATAATAAAAATTGACATTTATTAGATACACTCACATGTGGACGATAAAAACAAGCAACAAACCCCGCAGGGTAGTAGGATCCCAGAACTGTGCCTTCGGAATATGCAAGTCCTCCAAATAACCGACCAGCGGTAGATATCAGAATGTGCAGTCCCTCTCCGGCCTCAGGACAGGATCCGTTTGGTAGTATTCACACAGCTTAAGCGCGCTTTCGGGCACAGATGCCCTTCCTCAGAAGCGTAGTGAATGCTATCAGACGGGGCCTTTTTATCCCCCCGTTGTTAACGCCACCCCACTATTGCCGCCAACCCGAAGCGTGGCGAGCGCAGCGAGCCCGCGTGGGGCGGTGGTACGCGTCCTCCGACCTTCTCATACCCCCACTATCCACGTTGGCGTGGAGTTGATTTTATATAGTGTGGCGAGCACAGTGAGCCACCGAGCCCGAAGCGTGGCGAGCGGACGCGTATACCTGTGAAGTTATGCGCGTCCCTGAAGACGGGGGTACGCCCCGAAATGCCGTTGGGCAAGTTTTATTCAGCTGGAAGTCTGAGGAGTGCTACTTACTTTCTCTATTGTGTTTGGACTACATCAGCCCTAAGGAGGCACCCCAGCAAGCTTTGATATTTGGAGGTGGTGAGTGCTGGCTGTATGTCTGCTATATATATATATATATATATATATATATATATATATATATATATATATAATACAGCAGTAATGGCGGCACACGCTGAAAGTAAAGTCGGAGTCACGTCATAGATGCCAACGTTTCGAAGCTCTTTTATTACGCTTCTTCTTCAGGACAGGAATACAAACATAATGATACATACAGTCAATATATACCTGTATACCTCCATGCCCTCACTTACCTGTTCCCGCGCTCTGTCAGCCACACCACCGATGTCATCAGCACTTGCCTGTAGTGTAAGCCAATGCACGCAATGCGCACTATTGGCGTCACTCATTGACAGGGCTAACGCACGTCACGTGGGCGGCAAAAACGTCACGCCGGTAACTAGGATACTGGGTTAGTGTACGGAAGCTAGACATTTTTATACCAACAAGACAGTGCATAGTAAAAACAATAATAAATATAAAAGCCAACATACAAAAGTATCACCTAGGTGTAAATGAAAAACAATATACAACAACAAGAAACAAGGAAAGAAATGTTAAGCAAAAAGCAGAGATCGCTAATATGTCATAATAGAATATAATAGTCGACACATAGAAAAGTCGACATATAGAAGAATCAATGACAGGAGAATAAATATACTTCAATAGGTTGCTACAATACTGTCAAACGAAATCAAATGAAACAATGTAACCCAGCAGACTCATTGAGCCCTTTAGGCGCCAATGTATTTAGTCTGTGGATCCATCGAGCTTCACATCTAAGTAGCTTTAAGCCACGATTACCCCGTCGTAGACTACTGGGTACGTGGTCAATGATAATGTATTTCAACGCGGGTATAGAATGTTTAGCAAGTAGAAAATGGTCACTCCGCCCAGTCTCCAATGCTGCTTTGATAGAGGACCTGTGTCCTGCCATCCTTTCACGGAGGGTACGCTCAGTTTTACCGACATAGTTAAGTCCGCAGGGACACGTAATAAGGTATACTATAAAACGTGTCATGCAGGACACCCTATGTCGGATCTGATAGCGTCTCCCGCTGAAAGGATGGCAGAAAGAATCAGATACAGTAAGAGCTCGGCACGTTATACAACCGAGACAGCGAAAACAACCTGGCTGTTGGGAAAGAAATTGCTCGCTACCAGATTGCTGTAGACGAGCCACATCCGTCTTAACTAGGAGGTCACGAATGTTCCTCCCCCTTGTATAGCAGGACATAATGGAACAATCGCCCAAATGTACCAATGGGTCAGACCGTACAATCGGCCAATTTTTCTTGACAATGTGATTGATGTCAGTGCTTACTACATTAAAATGATTGACCCAAGGTAGTTTGCTGGCAATGTCAGTGTCTTTAGGTCTATAGGTAAGCAAATCACTGCGTTGCTTTGCTAAGGCTCGATCTTTTGCTGCAGTGAGAATCCCAATATCATAGCCTCTCTGGGTAAATCTTTCAACCATGGTATCAATCTGCCGTTCCGCTTCACCAGCATCACTACAGATCCTCATGGCTCGCAGGAATTGGGAATAGGGTAGCCCAAACTTCAAGGGTTTGGGATGGCAACTCCCTGCATGTAGCAGGGTATTGCGATCCGTATCATTGCGAAACAATGTAGTTTTGATAGCACTCCCCTCAATGGAACCCAATACATCTAAGAAGGACACAGATACAGGATTAACAGAACAAGTGAGTTTGATCGGACTCTCAGTTAAATTATGCTTATTGATAATGTCAAGAAAATGCTCCTCACTGCCACTCCAAATAAAGAACAGATCGTCGATGTATCTGGTGTAGAACACAATACATCCAGACACATCGACGTCTGTGTAAAAAATGTCTTTTTCAACCATGAGCATATACGCGTTGGCATAAGCCGGTGCGAAATTGCTGCCCATGGAACAGCAGCTGATTTGGATATAAAACTGGTCATCGTAAAGAAAGTAATTATGTGTTAAAGCCAGCTCCAATAAACACAAAACAAACTGCACATCAGGTCCATTATAACTGGGATTATCAACAAGTAATCGCTGTACAGCCATCAATCCCCCCTCATTGGGGATGACGGTGTACAGACTTGTGACGTCTACACTGCAAAGAAGAGATCCCACAGGGATGTCATGTATACCCAACAGTTGATTAATAAACGATGTAGTATCGAGAAGAAAGCCTGGGGAGGGGATCACTCTTCCAAAATGTTGCCACGTATATAGATGCCCTCATACAACCTTGCATCCAAGCCTCCCCAGGCTTTCTTCTACATCGTTTATTAATCAACTGTTGGGTATACATGACATCCCTGTGGGATCTCTGAATGACAGGGGGGGGCACGTGCCCAGGTGCCCCCCCCCCTGAATCCGCCACTGTATATATATATATATATATATATATATATAATCAGGGCAGCCGAGAGGAATGCTAGTTTCTAGGTTTGTCACAGCAGCTTATGGGTCTTGGGGCCAGTGATGTAGTGATGTATTAATCTTGCCTATTTTGGTGTTGGTTAAACCTACATTTAATTTCGTGCCGCCCATCTGAGGCGACTTTTAGTAGTTTTTCTGGAGCCACTTTTAGTTCCCCATCTGCCCCTGATACTTACTGTGCAAGAGCAAACAGCTCTATCAGTCATACTAAAGAAAAAAAATTATATATATATATATATATATATATATATATAATATATATAATATATATAATCAGGCGCAAATGGTTAATTGGATGATTTATACAAAAACAAAGTATTAAAAGGCAGCTCCCAGTGGATTCCCACAGGGGGACCCAATAAATCGAAATATGGGGGATATAATTATTCATAATTATTTGATTTGAATAATTATATCCCCCATATTTCTATCAGTCATACCCCTTTTACACTGCCGCAAAACCCAGCGGCGGTGTAAATGAGACACGCCGTGTCCCTTTACACGGGAATTCTACCCAGGTCCTGTAAATGGGTACCAGCTGTCGTCCAGGAGGTGAATGGAATATATACATAACAGAATATATACATCAATGGGGGATGTGCAACATGCGGACCGCAGCGTCTGCAGGTTGGATGGGGGGGCACAGACAGCCTGCGCTGCTGTCTGCTATACTCTGCAGACAGCAGCGGTGGCAGCGGAGGACGTGAATGGTTGCCTGTGTGCGGCATCCATTCACCTCCCGGGCGATGGCTGGGGGGTGCCCGGGGGCTGGGGACAGCCCAGCAGCATACCAGCACAGTGATCAGTGTTTCCGGCGGGGATCACCGTGGCCCCGGCACTTGGAGATGACGGCATCTCCAAGCGCCGCCTCCGTCTACACTGCGGGTAGGCACTGCAGTGTAAACAGCGTAAATCTCAGATCCGACCCGGCTTGGATCCTTCTTCCAAATGCTGGGTCGAATACGGGATTTTTGGTGTAAAAGCGGTCTCCCCTCAGTGAAACAGGTCACAGGTTGTGATCCTAGGTACTGTATAACTGAAAAGCAATGTCTTTGTTTAAAATAAACGATAATGTGAATAACATGATCTGTAGAAATAATTTCTGGATTGTTTTATATATACAGATGTAGCCAGGCTCATCCAGGCAGGGGCTGGTGAAGGTTTCGCCAGCTCCCGCCAGGGGGCGAGTGCGCACGTGACGCATGCACGCCCCTTGGCTACGGAGCTCCCCCCCGGGTCCCAGCCGCCTCCCCCGCCGCTGGTCCCCCTCGCCACCCCACCCCTCCCCTAACCCTGCCGCCGAAGGATTGGGACTCGCGTGAGACGCACGCGCATCCCAGTTCAATGTATCCCCTGTCCGACGGTCCCTGTCCCAGAGGGGAGGTTCTGGCATCCACTGCAAAGATGGGACAGCGCCATCTGTATATATATATATACTTATATATATATATTTATAATGGATAATAGAATCAGGAGATTCGAAGATTGTAACAAACGATTTAATGAAGCTATGTCCACACGTGAAACTACAGCTGTTTGCAATGAGAGGTCCCATGGTGATTTGGACTCCCTTTGCCAACAGCGTGAACGATTAGCATTAAAAGAGCTAAAATTAAGCTGGGAGATCACCACACTTGATAATTATTTACAAGTAAAGAGAATCCCACGTGGGCTAAGAATAAACAAAAGTCCTACGTTTGGAAATGAAAATAAGGAATTTGTAGACACATGGTATAATATCTTAGACGAGTGTTCGTTTCAATTGATTAAATTAATCATTAAAGAACGTAAGAAAGAGATCAGTGAAATTGATAATGAGATTATAAACCTGGAATCAAAACTTGAACCAGCAAAAGATCTCGCAGAATACAAACAGATTAAAAGCAATAGCGATAAAAAAAATCAGCAAAATTGAAGATGAGATCATTGCTATTAAAGTGAAAAAATTTAAAAGAGACCTCTATGATTACAGCAAGGGAAATGTAAGAAGCTGGCCACAAAACATACGAACTAGAGAGGAAGGTTCCCAACACCCCAACCAGGAATGGAAAAAAGTACCAGTTAGGAATCATTACAACCCTAGGAGATATTCTAATAGATTCGAGATTCCAGTATATAATAAATATGATAAACTACAAACACCAAATCATGCGCAAGCAGAGGTTTTTTTAGAAAAACCGGCTTGGAGAGACAGGAGATTTACTGTAAGAAACAGTCCAAATCACCAAATAAAACGAAAACAGGACACACAAGACGAGGAAAGAGAGGAAGGAAGAGGCAGCAAGGTAAAAAAAACCAAACCAGCAATAGAATATGGCATATTTAATTTATCGGATCACAAACTAACACAAGATGAAATTAAACTACTTTTAAAAGGATTATCGTTTGCACCTGATAATAAATCTAAAGGATTTGATTTGTTTATAGACAGTAATAAGTTCATCAGATCCCTAACCTTAAAAAGGCACTTTTTAAAAAACCAAAAGGAGGATAGTTCTAAAGAAAATGATGTACCTGAAATCGTTAATAAATTAAAAGTAAAATCAACTTTTTATCCTGTCGAATCCAGAGGGAGTAACATTGACAACTTCCTGAGTTTAATCAAAAAAGATTTTGATAAAATGTGTGAAACCGCTAAACCTTGCAAAGGTAACTTAAGTACATCAGAGAGAACCGCCATAAAAAATCTGGAAGACAATAAAAATATTATAATTAAAAATGCGGATAAAGGGGGAGGACTTGTTATTTTAAATAAATCTGATTATTTGGAGGAAGCATTTCGCATATTAAATTTACCTGATACTTATTTAAAACTCACTAATGATCCAACTGAAGAGGTAGTAGAAACTATTAGGAAACTAGCTGAACGTGGTTTATCTAAGACACATATAAGTTATGACATCTTCAAATATATCAACAATAAATTTCCGACGGTTGCTATATTTTATTACTCCCCAAAAATTCACAAACGGCTAGTTAAACCTCCCGGACGCCCCATAATAGCGGGGATTGGGTCGGCTACCGCATCCCTATCAGAATATGTAGACACCCAGATCTGTAAATTTGTTACCTCTTTAAATTCTTATGTGAAAGATTCCACTTACATTCTACAATTTCTTAACGATTTTAAATGGTGCAAAGATTATTACTGGTGTTCAATTGATGTAGAATCATTATATACGTGCATACCGCACAGTGGAGGATTAGCGGCAGTTAGGTATTTTCTGGAAAAAAATGGGTCTCTTGATAAAGATTATTGTGAGTTCCTTATTGAATGCATCAATGTAGTATTAAAGAATAATTATTTTACATTCCAAGGGAAATATTATCTGCAGCAATGCGGAGTTGCAATGGGTACGCCCTATGCTCCGAGCCTGGCAAATTTGTACCTTGGGCAGTGGGAGGAGAACAATACTCTAATCAACTGCACATATAAGGATAATATTAAATGTTTCAAAAGATTCATTGACGATATCCTAATTATATGGCACGGCGATGTTTGCTTGTTCGAAAAATTCATGTCTGAGTTAAATACTAACACATACAATCTCAAATTCACTAGTAACATCAATAGTGAAAAAATCGAGTTTCTCGATCTAGTTTTGGATACCAGCAATTGGTTAGATACACATAAAATAGAAACCTATACACATATTAAAACCGTGGACAGCAACAGTTATATTGACTACAAAAGCTGTCATTTGGACAAATGGTTAAAAAACATTCCCTATTCACAGTTTGTCAGGATTAGACGTAACTGTGAAAATGACTCAAAATTTGAAGAACAGGCAGACATCTATGGCCAAAGATTTATTGATAAACATTACCCACTAGAGATTGTTAACAATTGCAAGGAAAGAGCTCGTGCCACTGAAAGAAAGGATCTTTTACAATATAAACCAAAAAAAACCTTTGCAGGCTTCATTCCATTTATCACTAAATACAGCACTGATAATCACAAGATACGCAACATTATTTCCAAACATTGGGATGTTTTATTACTTGATCCCATATTGGGAGCTGCGCTACCCCCCAAACCGCAAATTATTTTTAAAAAAGCTAATAGTCTACGTTCCAGACTTGCACCCAGTAACCTTAAAGTAGAAAAGATTCCTAGTATGATCAAACCTATTGTAGGATTCTTTCCTTGCAGTTGATGCAAAATGTGTCGACATGTCAGCAAAGAGAGACATAGAACTTGGGACAAATATGGCAAATGCTCATGGGAGATAAAAAGTAGAATGACTTGTCTTTCAACACATGTTATATACATGTTAGAATGTCAATGTAAAAAACGTTACATAGGTAAGACAAAAAGACCTTTAAAAATTCGCATATTGGAGCATGCAAGAAATATTAAGAATAAAAATCCTATGCACAGCGTGTCTCGGCACTTCGCCTCTTGTTGCAATTCAGATATAAACTGTTTATCATTTAAAGCTTTAGAACAAGTTACGCTCAATGAAAGAGGAGACATCCTCAATAAATTAAGCCAGAGAGAGACATTCTGGATATATACGCTACAGACATTAGCACCGGGAGGTATGAATGAGAGCTATGATATCACCCCCTTTTTGCGATAACTGCACCTGTGAACGTCTGAAACACTGGGCAGTGTGACGATGTTGAGCGGTGCTCCGTTGCATTTGCCCTATAGTGTGTAAGCCGCCGTAGATGTAGCCGCAATTGTGGTATACATGTTTCTAGTTCTGTCCCTCCTTTGTGCCTTTTGTCCTTTTGCGTATTATTTGATCATATACAATTTATGCATGTCTCTATTAAATATCATATATATGCGATCTTTAGTTCTTTTTGCATTACCTATTGACATATAGGGGGACATTTACCAAAATGGATTCGTAGAAAAAAAGGTGTATTCGTAGGGAGAAATACACCTTTTTTTTACGAATTTGTATTTTCGGGATTTACAATCCCAAAAATACAACAATTCGTAGTCCTAAAGATGGAACATTCGTATTTGTATTTACAAATACGAATGTCCTACACCATCGATAGGATACGACAGAAATCACCATTCAAAAGAATGGTGGTTCCTGATGTACTAAGCAGCCGTACTGATAATACGGCTGCTAAGTGGTGTGAAACACCCACGCAAATACGACAGGAAAATAGAACACCATTTTCCTGTTCTATTTGCGTTTTAGCCTGCACGGATCAGTCAGATCCGTGCAGGCTTCAGTGTAAAAAAATAGAAAAATTAAATAAATTTAAAAAAAAAAACGGCGTGGGGTCCCCCCCACAGCCGAAACCAGCACCAGGCTGAAGGAGGCGGGGCCGGTAATTAAAAATCAGGGAACCCGACAAATAGGGGTTCCCCGATTTTTAACAACCAGCCCCAGGCTCCAGGTCCAGGGCTGGTTCCCAAAATACGGGGGACAAAATGACTAGGGGTCCCCCGTATTTCAAGAACCAGTCCCAGGCACAACCAGCCAGCAGGGTAATGCCACAGCCGGGGGGAGACTTTTTATACAAGTCCCCCCGGCCAAAGCATTAACCCTACCGACCAGTCAGCCTGGCCAGGGGCCCTGGGGGAGTGGGGACCCCCCCCAATGAAGGGGTCCCCCCCCTCCAGGACTTACCTGACCAGGCTGAAGCCTGGTACTGTCCCCGATGCCCCTGGGCGGTGGGCATCGGGCTGATTCAAGTGTAAAAAAAAGAATAATCTATTGTTTTTTACTGTGGCACTACAAGTGCCAGCAAGCTGGGACTTGGAGAACCACAAGTCCCAGCCTGCTGGGCATTAAAGGGCCCGCTGGTACTTGTAGTTCCACAGTTAAAAAATAGTACACAAAACACACTGACACACTTTTAAAATAAAACTTTAATACATACATTACACACATACTAATACTTACCTATCTTCTTTCCATAGGTAGCCCTGGTCCTGATGTCCTGCAGTCCCGTGTCGGCGTTCCTCTTCATGTCGACGTCCTTCTTCAAGTCGACGTCCCTGTCGGCGATGGCGTCCGGTGTCCGGGTCCGACGAAATCCATGGAGGAACCTGTGGAAGGAAACCATACTCACCTGTCCCAGCGCGACGTAGTCCAGGTAAGTGTCTTGTCAAAAAAACAAACCGAACACCCCGAAACCAGCCGGACAGAGAGCCGCACGGTGTTTGTGTACATCCATCGTGCGGCTCCGCCTCCCGAATGCCGCTATTGGCCGCCTAGCGGCCAATCAGGAGGCGCTAGGCCGCAAGGCGGCCAATAGCGGCATTCAGGAGGCGGAGCCGCACGATGGATGTACACAAACACCGTGCGGCTCCCTGTCCGGCTGGTTTCGGGGTGTTCGGTTTGTTTTTTTGACAAGACACTTACCTGGACTACGTCGCGCTGGGACAGGTGAGTATGGTTTCCTTCCACAGGTTCCTCCATGGATTTCGTCGGACCCGGACACCGGACGCCATCGCCGACAGGGACGTCGACTTGAAGAAGGACGTCGACATGAAGAGGAACGCCGACACAGGACTGCAGGACATCAGGACCAGGGCTACCTATGGAAAGAAGATAGGTAAGTATTAGTATGTGTGTAATGTATGTATTAAAGTTTTATTTTAAAAGTGTGTCAGTGTGTTTTGTGTACTATTTTTTTAACTGTGGAACTACAAGTACCAGTGGGCCCTTTAATGCCCAGCAGGCTGGGACTTGTGGTTCTCCAGGTCCCAGCTTGCTGGGGAGGCTTGCTGGCACTTGTAGTGCCACAGTAAAAAACAATAGATTATTATTTTTTTTACACTTGAATCAGCCCGATGCCCACCGCCCAGGGGCATCGGGGACAGTACCAGGCTTCAGCCTGGTCACGTAAGTCCTGGAAGGGGGGGACCCCTTCATTGGGGGGGTCCCCACTCCCCCAGGGCCCCTGGCCAGGCTGACCTGTCAGGGGGTTAATGTTTTGGCCGGGGGGACTTGTATAAAAAGTCTCCCCCCGGCTGTGGCATTACCCTGCTGGCTGGTTGTGCCTGGGACTGGTTCTTGAAATACGGGGGACCCCTAGTCATTTTGTCCCCCGTATTTTGGGAACCGGACCTGGAGCCTGGGGCTGGTTGTTAAAAATCGGGGAACCCCTATTTGTCGGGTTCCCTGATTTTTAATTACCGGCTCCAGGCTCCGTCAGCCTGGTGCTGGTTACGGCTGTGGGGGGGACCCCACGCCAATAAAAAAAAAAAAAATTCTATTTTTTTTTTTTTTTACACCTTGCAGCCTGCACGGATCTGATTGATCCGTGCAGACTGCTAGAAATAATTCGTATTAGCAGCCGTATATATGTGCCGCTAATACGAACTGTTACACCATCGGAGGGTTACAAAGCAGTCGTACATGACTGCTTTGTAATTTCCCCTCCGGAACACGACTTTGCATACGACTTAAACAGTCGTATGCAGCCATAGGGGAAATACCAATACGAAAAACTAGGTTTTTCATATTGGTAAATTTCCCCCATAATGTTTTGAGTTGTATACACATCTATTATAGATAGAGATAAAACTTCATTATCAAAAATTGCTTTGTTCTAGTAGCAAAAACATATATGTGTATGCATATCTATATTATAATTGATTTCATGATTATTGCCTTTCTAATAACATATTTTATCTCTCTCATCTTTTCCTCTCTCTTCCTCGACACATATTTTGTAGTGAACCCTGTTTTTTATATATAAAAACGCGTATCCATGTGTTCTACATTTTACTTATCTGTTCTAAGAATCATAGTCCTAGTATACTTAATATAAAAAAGAGAGGACTGTGTTTCGTATTTTACTCAAGATTATTTGCATGTTCTTTGTATTGTTAAATAAATTAAAATATGTATAGCATTAGCTTTTGTTTTTAAACATTTTGTATAAACTAGATGTACTGTATATTTTTTTTTATATATACATAGCTTCTGTGATTTTTTCTGTATGATTGTATTTTATGTGATATGTAAAAGTATATAAATTGGTCTTAGCTTGTGTAGATACAAATGGATAACTACTGCTAGATAAGAGATGTGTCTTAATTGAATGTGATTATACAAAGCTGTCAAGCATTACCAATTACTAAGCTGGGTATTTAAGAAGCAGACCTAGCAGTGATAGAAACACCCCCTGAGGAAGTCCAATAAGCGACAAAACCGGTTGGGCGAGTTACTGCTGTGACACATTGGTGAAGCCGGGAAATCGGACCGACGAGACGCTGGGAGCTCTGCGGCTACGGTGGTTTTGTGTGAGATGACGACCCGGTCTTTATTATGATATGCTGGCAAGCTGTTATCTTTAAACTTACATGTACGTGAGCTGCTATATTTGATAAAAGTGAATTGAATTTTACCGCTCATTGTGCGCTTGTCTCCTGTTTCTTCGCATGTACCTTGGGACCGTGGAATCGGTCATTTCGGAGGAGAGCTGCACCGTACTAAAAACTTGAAAGAAGTGATTTACTAAGGACTAGCGCAGCCTGCTTGTTTTCCTATATATATATATATATAAGCTCAAAAAAGTCCATGCACAAGCTCCAGCACACTTCCTTATTGTGGCTCAAAAGTTAATATAGCACATAACAAGTGCATGAAGCAGCTGCAGCAGCCGTATACTGGAGAAAACCTGGCACAAACAAGCATCATCCAGTCATACACCGATAGCTGTATCAGTGCTCAGATGCACCTTCATCACAGGACAGCCATACTGTATTATCTACAGCAGTGGTTCCCAAACTTTTTTGACTCACGGCACCCTAGAGCATCAACATTTTTTCAAGGCACCCCTAGGCCAAATGTTTCTTATTGCGAAATACATAAACAAATATTGGTACTTGTGAGTTATCTGGGCGCCCGATTTTGGTACTAGATCGCATGCGATATCGCATGCGATTTGCGATTAGCATGCGATTTGCATAAGATTTGCTATTCATTTCATTACCCCACTATCCCCAAAGTGTGTCTATCAACGTGAACCCGAAGCGTGGCGAGCGGCGGCGGTACGCGTCCACCGACCTTTTCATGCCCTACTATCCACTAGGGCGTGGAGTGAGAATAGAATAGTGTGGCGAGCGCAGCGAGGGGACGCGGACACCTGTGAAGCCCGCAAGGGCACGCGGATACCTGTGAAGGTATCCGCGGCCCCTCGCCACGCTTCGGGCTCGGTGGCTCGCTGCGCTCGCCACACTATTCTATTCTCACTCCACGCCCTAGTGGATAGTAGGGCATGAAAAGGTCGGAGGACGCGTACCGCCGCCCCTCGCGGGCTCGCTGCGCTCGCCACGCTTCGGGTTCACTTTGATTGCCACGCTTCACGCTAAGGGGATAGTGGGGTAATGATGAATAATGAAACGGATAGCAAATCGCATGCGATATCGCATGCAAATCGCAAGTACCCAAAATCGGGCGCCCAGATAACTCACAAGTACCCAAATATTAAATTAAGTAAATTGTACAGTATGTAATCCTTTTGGTCAGTTATGTGGTAAGGAACAGGATTTGCTTCTATTTGTCCACATTGATGGCCCCAATCACTGGTTTTGATTGTTACACTGAATATAAATAATTTGAATTGGTCTTGGACCATCAACCCAAGGCACCCCTGCAAGTATCTCGGGGCACCCCAGGGTGCCTAGGCACACAGTTTGGAAACCAGTAATAGAGTGTATGTTCATTTCAAAGCACAACATATTTAAATATTTTTTCCGATTGTATAACATGTTAGTAATAATATGGTTAGATTACTAAAGTATTACATTGTACAAATTATTCTCATAGACGTTAGACCCATTGCTACTTACAGTACAGTCACCTCTTGCTTGTAGTTGGAGAGCTATGAATGTGTGCGTGTATTTCTTTACCTTTCACCATGAGTTGGATACGCCCTGCAGCACCATGCTGATAATAGTTCTCTCTGTTGTTTAAAAGCACAGTTTCTATAGAAGCCATAATCACCATCATAGCTATATGCACTCTGTGGGGAAAATGTGAGAACACTCATCCCCACCCCTTTCCCAACTTTCTGGTCATAAGTACTGTAAATATATGTTCTGGGAATGAGACTGAAGTCATGGAGAACGTATTATGCAATCACGTACTTTCCTGAAGTGGCCCCTTATGTGTGGGGACCCCAGGGCGACCTCCCCTGATGCCCCGTGCTTAATCTGCAACTGGAAGGGGTACTCATAAATGAAAAGCCTAATCTAAAGGTACCCATACACTGAGGCGATTTGGTCCGATTTCGACAAATCGGCCCGTCAAATCGGACCAAATCACCTCTCCCTGACATGCAGTCGGGTCCGTGTGCATCGGACTCGATCAGGTGGTCGGACCGGCTGGCTGTCCGACCACCCGTTCTGGGAGCTCCCTCCAGGCGGCGAGGCGGGCAGGAAGCAGGGACGCATGCGATCCATCACAACGGATCGCATGTTTCCCTGCCGCTGGGAAGGTCCCGGCGGCTTGCAGGGTATTTGGTGTCCGAACACTGCTGCGAGATGTCGCAGCAGTGTATGGGCACCTTAAGGATATGGGAGAGAAAAAGGTTGGGAACCGTTGTGCTAGAGCATAATGTAGGAAACTTCCCTCCTGGACGAGATGAGGGACTGGAGTTGGAGTTGAGATCCTTATGAGAAAAATATTGATAATGTGGCAAAAAAAATAATAACATACAGTAGTAACAGTGGGTAATAGAGTGAAAAACTATTGTAAGGAGTATAATCCGTAGCCGCTTCTAACTCTTTGGGGACGAGATGTACTAAGCTTTGAAAATAGATAAAATGGGGAGTGATAAACCACCAACCAATCAGGTCACAACTGTAATTTTTCAAACCCAGCCTGTGACATAACAGGTTGTAGCTGATTAGAAACATAGAATTTGACGGCAGACAAGAACCACTTGGCCCATCTAGTCTGCCCCTTTTTTTAAACATGTTACCTCAAACCATATTTGATCCTAATTGTTTTGTAAGGATATCAATATGCTTATCCCAAGCATGTTTACATTGTACTACTGTATTTGCATCTACCACCTCTGATGGTAAACAAATAATTGGTTGGATCCGGAATAGGGTTTCCCAAGAGGCAGGGTGTGGCTTCCCACAGGAAGCAAGCTCATTGCTCATCGCAGTACGTAATGCCAATCGGAAGTTACTGGCGCTCCTGCCAATGGGAAGCCACTGGGGGTCCTGCCAAAGGAAAGTCACAGCCAGTAACATTGCAGGCCATAGGTCAAATCCACCACTGGGCATAATGATTGTGAAAATGTTGCAGGGAGGTAAAACATTATTGGGTGCATGTCCTTATGCTGACGATAATATTATATACTATGGGTGAGAAGTTGCCCATCGCAACCAGATTGATCAAGTACATTAAACATTATAAATAGCTAAAGTATGTTTGGTTGCTGTAGGTAATAACTCAATTTTACGCCCATTTATCACTCTCCCATATCCCTCACAATGAGATGATTGCATACATCCAGTGGCGGCTCGTACCTTCTTGGGGCAGGGGGGCTGCCTCTGGCCGCAGCGGGGGTACAGCGATTCAGGCACCCCTCCCCCTGTTGCCACCTCCGCAGCCGCTTCTCCCGGGTCGCCGGCACCTGTGCTTTGATGACAGGAGCCAGGACTGGCGCATGCGCAGTACAAACATCTGTCTGTAGTGCGCATGCAGCCAGCTTCTATCGCTTCGGCAACAGCTCATAGAAGGAACCTTGATCCCGGAGCCTGTACAATGCAAATGACAGGCTCCGGGACCAGCGTGTGCACATTACCGATAAAGGTACTGTGCATGCGCAAATGCCATTTTTGCACAGCAGCCCGCAGACTGGCAGGTTGGATCTCCAATAGGAAGTCACTGCCAGTTACAGTGAAGCCAGTGCAATCTCACTGCATCTGGCTTCACTACAGTGGCGGATTTTACCTGGGGGGGGGGGGGGGGGGGGCTGCAGCCCTGCAGACCATAGGTAAAAACTGCCACTGCATACATCGTACGAATATAGCCATTATTGCTTGCAGGGATAGAGCTTGCGATATAGCTCTGTCCCTGCAATGGGTCTCTGCAGCACCATCCGAATATTTTTCCCCAAAAATACCCTGGTGCTAAACTGCTACCGCTGCCACCGGCATCCCCACCCCCGTCTGCTGTGACCCCCTCTCCACTGATTTATACTCCAACACTCCGGAGATAACTCCGGCTGCTCTGCCGGTCTTCAGGGCTTCCTTCTCCTGTGACTCCCTCAACAGAGCACCGATCCCCGGACCCTGGGGAGGTATGATTTCTTCTTTTTTTTTACATTGTGATCAGCCTGTGTGTCACAGTTGATAACACTGGCCCCGTCCTGCACTGCTTTCTCTGCCTTGGAGCAGATAAAGCTGTGCAGAATCCTAGAATTCACATCTGAGCCCTGTGATTCACCAGCTGAAGCTGGCGTTATTATCACAGGACAAAATGCAATTTTTTTTTGTAAATTTGGCCAGATCACATTTCCCATTATAATGCATGGGAAATGTGATCTGCTTCATAAAAAAAAATGCGAATTGAAGGGTTTGGAGAAGTTTTTGTTAAAAGCCCATTAGTACATTTAGGTGAAACTAAAATAATGTGAAAAGGGTGTAAAAACACATTTTTTCACATTATTTTAGTAAAAATAATGTTAGCAAATGGGCCCTCCTAACGTTTTTACATGATATATTTTATTGATCTATTATAGTATCCACTAATATTACATTTATGTTTATGAGAAACAGTTGCATACAGAAAGGTGAAATGTAGGTATTTCTTGTTCTATAATCCATCATGGGCTATCATGTTACACTCATATAAGAGTGTATGACTAAGGGCAGCATGACTGTCACATGTTTAGGTAAGGGAACTGCTGGTATTCATCGCTATGACTACAAGAGATTATGGGCCTGATTCAGGTTGGCTCGCTAGGATGCGTCAGTAATAAAAGTAATTCTATACTTTTATTTTCCGTTGCTGTTCGCCGAAGATGGGGCGGGCTAGCACGCCCCAAGCAGGCATCACTACGCCTGCATTTACAGGGGAACGCCCAGAATTTTTATGGGTGTTCTCCTGCTCCGGCCAGCTGCACGCCCCCGGTCCAGCCTCCCCACAGCGAATGGCCCGGCGAGCGTGTAACTCGCAGAAGCTGTTCACTGCCGGGTGTTTGCATGTGTGCAGAAATGCCCATGCACAAACCCGGGGCTGAAGACGAATTCGGATTGCAATGAGCGATCCTGAATCGGCCCTTATGACTAATGTCAGTGTGACTCTCACATGTTTAGGACAGGTAAGCCTAGGGAACTGCTGGTATTCATCTCTATGACTACAAGAGATGATGACTAATGTCAGTGAGACTCACGTGTGGTAATAGCATTGTTGGTGTTCATCTCTATGAATATCTTCCAATGTGTAAGCTGTCAAGCTCAATGTGCCCCGCTTCATAACTGTGTGCTCTGCCCATACAGAATATAATGTTAGTATTTGCTAATTACAATGATTTGAAAATTAAAGTGTACTTCGGGTCAGATGTGTTCCTAGTACATGTCATGGCAGGATTGCGGGGGCCAGAAACTAGGATTCCTGTTGCATGGGGCAAGGCAGAAGCTACACTGCCGAGCTGTTTTAGTGTTGCTCCCGGTAACAGCCTGGCACTAGGATTTGGCTGCTAGTCAGCGCAGCCAAAAGCTTGGAGTTCCCAGAAGCACTGCTGCGGGATGGCAATGTGAACTGACCCGGACCGTAGTGATCAGCTATGAGACTGCACTGGCTTTACTGTGACTGGCAGTGATTTCCTATTGGAAGTTCTACCTGTCAGCCACCCATGGCAGTCCCATTGCAAGGGGTTTCCTCCCTACTGGACTGCCAGTAGCGGCTGTAATAAGCAGCGATAAGGACTCGCTACTTTGTCATCAGCCCCAGCTGGCTTCTATGGGCTGCAGCCAAAGCAGGACATAGAAGTTAGGCTTTTGCGCATAGCCTGGGCCCGGTACCTGTCAATTGCATTATACAGATCCCAGGGCCCTGGCTGGCAGGGAGACCCAGCAGCATGGCGGGACCCTGTACAGCAGCAGCTCCCCTCCTGTGTTCCGGTAGGAGCCGCTGCTGGTCACGTCAGCCTTAAGAAGTTGATAATTTCCACGACATGCTATGGACTGCTGTATTACTGATTTCCTGACAACTGTATAGATAAATAAAGTGCATTGGACACGTTACCACCAAAGAACAATATTAACTAAATATTCAACTGGATCTTAAATTATTGCTTTGCAGTCAAATTAATTTTTTTCTGGGACAGAGGTCCGGATTCTAATTGACTCGGTGACACAGCCCCTTACATGTGCCCGCAGCAGGAGATATTATTAGATGGTCGGCAACCATCAAACTAATTCCCCTCCCTTCCCAAATATAAATCAGTGGAGACTGACTTATATTTGCAGGCAGCGGCACAGAGACAGGGCAGGCAGTTGATGTCATGTGACATCAGCTGCCCGCCCCCGGCACACCTCGTCCCGCCCGCAATCCCAAGGGAACACCCAGAGTTACGCCACATAAGTGCTGCTTACCTGCATGCTAGTTGCTACGGGTTATATGCTTGATGCCAAGGGTTGCATGCTTGTTGGCAGGGATTACCCCGCCGGCTCACAGTGCCGGAGAGAGGGAGCTCCTGCCAGGTGAGATGGGAGACCCTGGGCTGGTGAGAGGGAGTCCGTTGCACGGTGAGTGGGAAGCACCGGCATTGAGAGGGAGCCAGGTAGTGTGGTGAACAACCCACCCGGCAGGTCTGCCGATATTTCAAAACTATTGCAGGCTTGCAAACCAATCAGAGCTCGCGGTATGACAGCCAATCAGGAGCCATCACTGCCGCTCCTAATTAGAAGCAGAAGCGCAACTCCAATTGGCTTGTGACTGAGCCAGCACGCATTTTGAAATAGCCACGTGTTGACAGAGTATATAGCGGTGCTTGTGCTGTTAGACAACATAGTTTTTGGAGCCTAACCAGGAATGTAGTTTATTGTAGTGAACACAAAGTTAACAGGTCGTCAGGGGTTAACTAGCAGGTATGCAATATAGTAGTATAAACCAGGCAGGTGTACACAGTGTATGGTGCAGATACTTATCATATCCTGTAGCTGGATTGGCAGTATGGAGGCCTCTTCTACTGCAGACTTGGAACTGTGATTTGTGAGGGCAATGCTGCGGCGCTACATACAGGAATGCTGCTAGGCGGTGATTGACAGCTACCTCCAGCGGGGATAGCTGTCAGGACCCAGAACGCTTCCACTGCGGTGTTATAGCAGCATCATCTCCTTGCAAGCAGCGCAATCTCCGTCTCCTCAGCACTGCGCGGTCTTCCTCTCACCTCAGCGCGGCTTGGCTAAATACGTCACTTAAGCTGGCCATACATCAGAAAGATCGATTGCGTTCATGATTGTGTACAATTTTCCTTGAAATCCCCGGCAGTCCTTGGTGGTTTTTGGACACACAATCTACTCACAATCCATCATACAATCAGTCATACAATCCATCTGCTGCATGATTGTGTACACAAGATGTGCACACAATCTGCATACAATCCATCATACAATCCATCTGCTGTATCATTGTGTACACGAGATGTGCACACAATCTGCATACAATCCATTATACAATCAGTCATACAATCCATCTGCTGATGGATTGTATGATTGTGTACACAAGATGTGCACACAATCTGCATACAATCCATCTTACAATCAATTGAGATTGTATGATTGGGTACAATATCTTTCTGATGTATGGCCACCTTTAGTTTATTTATTTAATTTAGCTTTATTTGTTTGGAAGAACTGTGTCTGCCTCCACACAATGAGTTAATGCCGGATACTTTTGTGTATACAATTACATTTATTGGTTTTTGTACTGTAGAGTATTGAGACATAGTGGTTTACTTATAAATGCAAATTAAGGAAATATATAAAATACAGTACATATGAATAATAAAGTTACATAGAAAAAGGATAAAAGGGAGGGGGAGATATAAAACAAACAGAACAAAAATAAAAATACATCCTTATAATAGAAATAATAATAATAAAAATAAGGCAACTGGTGATTATTTTAGAATATAAAATATATAAAGTCCAGACATAATTGTAACTATTAGTTGGTATGGTAGGTGAAACTTGTATCATTAATCCAGTGTGTAACCTCCCGATTTGCTCGTAGTGTATAGGCCGGCGTCCTGGCTAAAAATGCATGCAGATCTACTCAACCATATATATTTCCTTTAGTAGTATAAAAATTGGATTGCTTTAACCGATGAAATACTCTGAGCACTGAAATGCTGAGAAGTAAAATTCTTTAGGTTCCTTTAACCATGGGCTGACACGTTGAGGTGCATGTACAGTGTATAGCCCGTCTGCCTCTGGTTTAAAAATGCGGCAGGTACTGTAGATATAGCTGTGCCGTACAATCATGGCGTCTGACCGGGACGTGCTGCCCGGTGAGACGGAGCTTCAGATGGACGTACATGCTAGGGTGCCTGTGGTAATGTCTGGCAGCATAGGCTGGAGAAAGCCACCTCAGTGAATCAGGTGTGCAGGAGTGTACCCTTGTTGGCATCTGTCAGGCCTGACAAAGGTGCAATGTTCTGTCAGCTGAGTGTGCAGACTGAGTTAAAAGTCATTTTTGTTACAAATTCAAGCAGATTTGCATTTTTTAGGTAAAGTTATTACATGTGATACAATTATGGGACAAAATACCAGACCATGCCCTGGAAACACCATCACCAACAAGAATGAAACAATCGCATTATAGCAAATACAAATTCAAAGCCATGTTAAAGTGTTTTCTTTGATATCAAGTGTGTTATTTAGGCGGGCTGGGTACAAGATGGTGCAACATTACTACAACAAGGTTCTTGCTAGAAAGAATCATAAGAAATAAGCCAGAGCTGTATAAAAATGGTTTCATCCTCCATTAGGGCAATGCACAAGCCCACACATCTCTCCATGTGTCTAAAATGCTGTGTACACACTTGTACAATCTGCATGAGATCCAGATGACATTTTGACTATATAGTCAAAATCTCATCTGGATCTTATGCAGATTGTATGGATTTTATCCCTTGTGATCCAGATGCGATCTCGATGCGCGCTCCTGTATCGCAGCCAGAAAGTCTTGGCTGCCCTGTCTATATAGTGCAGATCTGCACTATATAGTCTAAATTGTATGCAGATAGTCTAAATTGTAAATCTCATCTGGATCTCATGCAGATTGTATGGATTCTATCCCTTGCGATCCAGATGCGATCTCGATGCGCACTCCTGTATTGCAGCCAGAAAGTCTTGGCTGCATAGACTATATAGTGCAGATCTGCACTATATAGTCTAAATTGTATGCAGATAGTCTAAATTGTAAATCTCATCTGGATCTCATGCAGATTGTACAAGTGTGTACACAGCATAAAGCAGTTTTTGGCTGAGAAACAGATTGCAGAGCTAGAACAAACTACATACATATCAGACATAGCACTGAGGGGGTTATTCTAGTTCACTCGGAAAGGCACAATCACTCTCTTATGGACAAAACCATGTGCACTGCAGGCGGGGCTGATGTAACATGTGCAGAGAGAGTTACATTTGGGTGTTTTATTGTTTCTGCGCAGGGAAAATACTGTCTGCTTTATTTTTACACTGCAATATAGATATCAGTTTGAAGTACAAACCCCGCCCAAATCTAATCTCTCTGCGCATGTTACATCTGCCCCACCTGCAGTGCATATGGTTTTGTCCATAAGACAGTGATTGTACCTTTGCGAGTGAACTAGAATAACCCCCTGTGTGACTTCTTTATTTTTAGCAATATCTTTACTAATGGAACAGGTTTTGCATCAGTTGCTGAGGTAAATGACAGAGCTGTTAAAACAGCTAATGAGCTGCAGCACAGCTTTGACCAAAGAAAAACAAACTATGTTTGAGTGCCAACATCTGTGAGGGATGCGCAAAACATCCGCTAAAAATGCCAGCGTCGCTCACATTTGTTATATAAATTCAAGTAAAAGTTGTACAGTAAAAGATTATATTTCCTATAGAAGGTAAACATTATAGGTCAATAAGATGAATACAAATGTTTGCTTGGCAATTTTCACACCTATTTTGACAAATTCCCTTGGCACTCGATGGGGTGTATTCAATGCGGGTGGCAAGGGGTCGTTTTTGTATGGCTAGGATGGCTTTTTTGGCACGGAAAACCATCGTCGCCGTCCAACTTCTTCGCCATATTCAATGTTTTGCAAATATTCCTTAAACGGGGAGCCTGTTGCCTTTTTGTGGCCTTTTTTCCACCTCGCTGAAAACAACGAGCGAGGTGGAAATGGAGAGTGACGGGGAGGCAGTTGAATACTCTGACAGCGAGCTATTGGCGCCGCTTGCCATCATTGCATTGAATACACCCCAATGGGTTTAGAACATGTAACATCCAATCCATAAAGAGCTCCAAAGCTGGTGTTATTTGTTACTGAAGCCATGTAGTAGGTCAATGGGGATGGGGAACACAATTGTGGAATTGTTCTCTGCTGCAATTGTATTCAGTGTCTGCAGGTAGCGCAGCTGTAGAGCCACAGGTGATTCGGATATAACTATTGCCGCTTCTTTCAGAGCCCGGGAAGCATTCATCTCGCCCTCTGCCGCTACCACCTATAGTGGGAACCACACAAGCATTATTTCTTTATTACTATTATGAAACGGAATGAACAATGCAAGAAAGCTAATGAATATATGGCCGATACAGACCTGTTTGTACGTGTCTGAATTTGAACCCTTCCCCGATGTTTGGGATCTGCGCATGTGCGCAAACCCCGGGAGTGAATGGCTTCGTGAGTTTCACAGCCGCTGAGCCGTTCGCTCCGGACAGGGATGTCTGGGGGCAGGGAGTGGCAGCAGGGGAACGCCTAGCATCCACATAAAAATGCTGGGCATCCACATAAAAATGCTGGGCGTTCCCCTGGGAACACAGGTGTGTCGATGACTGCGTGAGGCGGACGGCTGACGTGAGATGACTTTAGCACCCGTCCCCCTTTTTCGGCCATCTACATCCAGGATAAAAGTAAGTATAGACTAACTTCTATCCATGAACGGAGAAAAAAAAAATCAGCGACCGCCCGGGCAACCATATGCGCGGGATGTGTTTGCATACACGAGAGGATTCAGGTTGGGGGTGGGCGGCATTTAACATTTGTGAAAGGTGGATGTATATACACTTTATTATGCACAGATTGCCTTTAGAGTCTTGTGGTTCTGCCAAATTCACTACAAGACTAGAACATCAATAGCTGTTCTAAACGGTAACCTCGCACATGCGCACTACGGGCCGCACAGATGCGAAGTCTACAGAGTATGGTCCGGGCTGTGAATTCACAGCCATGCGATCAGGTCTTAATAACCCCTTTAGTCTTGTAGTGCTCAAACAATAATAATAATAATAATACTAATACCATTGAACCTTTCAGAACATAACAGTAGACAAGTGTTTTTACTTGGAGCTGATGCACTGTGTGTAAGGTATCCAGATGGCTGGCAGACAATGTCTAGGTGAACAACAAAAGGTCGACACACAAGATTGACATTGACAAAAGGTTGACACGTGAAAAGGTCTACATACATTTTCATCATTTTTTTCTTTCATTGTTTGGACGGTTTCATTCTTTACCCCCCACACAAACTCCGGTTAGTAAAGTATGTCGACGGCAGTGGTAGCAGCTTGAGGCACCTGCCCTGAAGCATGGCAAACGACTTTGCACTGATTGGCAGTCCATGTGCTCAGGTGATGACATTGTCGATTTTTCCTGTGTCGACCTTTTGCTTGTGTCAATTGTTTGTCAATGTCAACCTTGTGCATGTCGACCTATTGCTGTTGACCTAATGACTGTCACACTATACATTGTGTATAAGTAGATGGATTGGTACTTGTGTAGTTTCACGGCGCCACCTACCGCTACGCTGTCAGCGTAGCCCAACGGCTGCCTAGCGTAATCAGCATAGTGTCCCAGCGGCAGCCCTGTGTAGTCAGTGTAGTGTCCCCATCAGGCAGCGTAGTCACCGTACTGTCCCCGCGAGCTGCAGCTCTGTCCCTGGCAAGCCTAGTGAGCGCCGGTAACCGCCAGATCGGACGCCGGCGGAGAGGCGCTCCATCTGCCTGAGACACATGACACTTTACTAACCGGAGTCTCATATGCAAGTGCGTCTCAGTAATTCGTGCGGCAGGGTATGGCAACCCTGTCAGTGTCCACTTCAGGGAGACGGTCAGGGTTAGGGGTTCAGTAGCACGTGTGTCTTATGCACAAAGGGGGAGTGCGGTGCACAAGTGCGTCTCATTCACAATAAAAGTTGCATTTGCCAGTGCTCCATACTGGCAAATGCCCCGGTACGCGTCCTCCAGACCTTTTCATACCCCCACTATCCACGTCGGCGTAGAGTAGAGCACGAAGCGTGGCGAGCGCAGCGAGCACCGCAAGGGGACGCGTAAAACGAGCCCAAAGTGCGGGAACGTGTAATACACGTCAAGTAATCCACGTCCGCTCGCCACACTTCGGGCTCATTTTAAGCATCCGTTCCACATGCTCGCTGTGCTCGCCACACTTTATCCACATCCGTGTGGAGTTGATTTTATAGTGTGGGTATGAACAGGTCGGGAGGACGCGTAACGTTTTTCAGGAACACACATTCACACCTGTCATGTCAGGCAGGTTAAAAATGGTCAATGGTTCCCACACAATGTAATAAGCGCTGACACAACGCTGACCGACTACACTAACTGCGTAACGCTGACTGACTACGCTAACTGCATAAGCTCCGGTTAGGCACGAACGTACACACAGTCGCAGACACAATCTGACTACAGGAACACAACGTTGATGCTGATAGGGACACTACACTGACTACGTAAGTGGCGCCGTGAAACTACACAAGTACCGATGGATTTGCTAAATAAAAAAATAATATGGTCTAGATGTAGTCAATCTTACCTACATCTGCATCCCCTTCACCATGGGGGCATGGTCAACGGTTACATGCACTTGGTGAGGTGTGGGGCATACAGTGCCTTAAAACAGGCATTGTATAGCAGGGGCGGGCTATAATGACGTGATTCAGTGCAAATCGTGTTATCCGGTCTCCCTTGGTCCATCCACTTGTGATCTACAGGTGAGCAACCGTAAGGGTTCCGGGGGGATGCAGGACACTTGACCACCTTTCCAGCGAGCCAGGAGAGCCACCTGATTTAAAGGAGCTTCTCAGCTATACTGGGAAGGTAGCCAAGTATGATGTTATTACAGAGAAAGCAGCAGGTACATGAGGCTGTGGCAGTCCAATATATAGGTCATTTGTGTATAATGTACAGCTTGTGTTGGATGACTTTGGTTGGTTATAATGACCTTAGCTCTGGCCTCTCGTGTTGCCTCTGCCTCAGATGCCATAGCTCTCTGCATCTGAAGAGGAAGCCGCACTTCTCTCATCTCCACACGTTCCACCATCACTCCCCATCGGTGAGTAGCATCATCCAGTATGGTCTAGAAGAAAAAAAAAATGCAGCCTTGTGTCTACAGATCTCGTGATCAAGTAAAATACATATGGGGTCTATGTAATAAACCTTGGAGAGAGATAAAGTACCATCCAATCAGCACCAAAATTAGCCCCCCCCCCCCTCGCATTCAGCAAGAGGCACACGATTTTCACCTGAGTCTCACGCTGCCCCACACACCCCCTCAGTCCTCCTTGTTTCTGGGAATACTCTGCATGCGTGCATATGGAAACGGTGTTGTGGGTAGGCGAGCTGCTGTGCGCACTGAGAGGAGCAGCAGAGAGCTGGCAGCCAGGGCTCTGTTTCCATGAGACTGGCCCTGTCCAACACACACCATGTATCAGCCCTGCTCCTATGCCTGAGGTGAGCCGCTGCCACCTCCACCACACCGCTGGGTCCCTGCACCTCCCAGGATGGAGCAAGACAGCCAGGTGGGGGCTGTGTATAATGTAATATAGTGGTGTGTGTACTGGCTCTAATATGAGGGGGAGGTAATGTAATATAGTGGTGTGTGTACTGGCTGTAATATGAGGGGGAGGTAATGTAATATAGTGGTGTGTGTACTGGCTGTAATATGAGGGGGAGGTAATGTAATATAGTGGTGTGTGTACTGGCTGTAATATGAGGGGGAGGTAATGTAATATAGTGGTGTGTGTACTGGCTGTAATATGAGGGGGAGGTAATGTAATATAGTGGTGTGTACTGGCTGTAATTTGGGGGGAGTGATGTGAGATGGATGTGTGTAATGTAATTTAGTAATGTTTACTGGCTGTAATATGAGGAGGGGTAATGTAACGTAGTGGTGTGTGTGCTGGATGTAATATGGGTGATGTACAATAATTTGCTATAAATTGGGGAGAGCCAGATGGTTTCCCACCATTTAATAATAAATAATTTGTCTTTATTATCAATAGCTCCCCCCTCCCCAGGCCACCGCACACACACACACACACACAGACAAAATCTTGCCCACATCCCATTCCAAAGTAAAGCAGGGATGACAATCAGTGGATGAACACTATGATGGTTCCCTAATATAATGTTTATATCATCAATGTTATCTATCAATAGTACCATCGATGGTGCCCACCGATGGCCATTCCTAGTATGACTCATGACTCCAGGCAGTTACCACCTGTTCACAATACAGTACAAACACAATCTTACCTGCATTCTCTGAGCGATCTCCTCACGGTTTGACATGGTGCTGGAAAGAGTTTGTGTTCCTAAGATATTCCTCAGTGTGGTTTCAGCTAGCCGGGAAGTTGCTAGTCGAACATCGATCACATTGAACACCGATTTCAAAGCACTTGTGATCTTGTAGTACACCACTCCGTCTACTGTGATCGTTACAGAATCTTTAGTAAGGACCTGCAATACAATGCAAAGCAAGCAACTCAATAATTACCATGTGTCTAACAAAAATAAATAAAACATCTAAAAAAAGGGGATTTTTGTAAGAACTTACCGTTCGAATCCCTTTCTCTGAGTCCATCCTGGTGACACGGCTAGCCATGGGATGTAGGAGGGTCCGCAGGAGCAAGGCACCTATGCTAACTTCTTTGAGAGGCAGGCTCCTCCCTTCTGCATCCCAGCATTCCTCAGTTCAACTTCTAAAGCACACTAGGATACATTACTCAGCACAACGCCTGAACATATTAATATGCACATTTCAAAAATAACCAAATAACATAATACATGAACGGTATAAAAACTTACTGAGCGTAAGGGAGGGATCGCTGTGTCACAGGATGGACCCAGAGAAAGGGATTTGAACGGTAAGTTCTTACAAAAATCCCCTTTTCTCTGTGGTCCATCCTGGTGACATAGCTAACCTTGGGACATTCAAGACATCCTCGGATGCGAACTCATGGAACCTGTAGAATTTGGTAAAGGTGTGAACAGAGGACCAGGTGGCAGCCCTAACTGCTCCGCTGTAGCCCCATGGCGCACAGCCCAAGAGGAAGCAACTGGCCTTGTGGTATGGGCATTACTCCTGGAGGGAATCGGTCTGCCTACCTTAGTGTATGCAAAGGCAATCACCGATAATCACCTTAACCATCTAGCAATGGTCTGCTTAGAAGCAGGCCACCCTCTCTTATGCACATCATATAGTACCAATAGCAAATCAGTTTTGTGAAAATCCTTTACTCTGTCCACATAAATGCGCAGCGTGCGAACCATGTCCGATTTCTTCAGTTTGACTATTTCTCGCCTCCTCTGGAGGACAAAACACCGGGAGCACAATCTTCTGGTATAAATGGAAATTTGATACTACCTTAGGTAGAAACTTCAGCACTGTTCTAAGAACAGCCCTGTCATCATGAAAAACCAGAAACGGGGACTTGCAAGACAAGGCCCCCAATTCCGAAACCCGGCTAGCCGAGGCTATAGCTAACAGAAAGGTACGTTTCCAAGAAAGAGATTTAAGATCAGCCGACCTTAAAGGCTCAAATGGAGGTTTCTGTAGAACCGAAAACACCAGAGACAGATCCCAAGGCGCTACCGGCTGCCTATAAGGAGAATTAATTCTCATAACTCCCTGTAAGAAGGTCTGTACTTCTGGCAGTAGAGCCACTCTTTTTTTGAAAGAATATGGACAAAGCGGACAACTGTACCTTTAAAGCCTGCAGGCTCAGCCCCGCTGAAAAACCATCCTGGAGAAACTCCAAAATTCTAGAGACCTTGAACCTACAGGTGGTCTGCGAGCAGAATCTGGGAACCTGACAATTGTGTCTGGACGCCATCAAGTCCTCCTCTGGGAGCCCCCAAAGTGCTACTATGTCCTGAAAGACTTCCTGATGCAACGCCCAGTTCCGCCCTGCTGAGGAGTCTGCATCCACATTCCTGGAATGAACACAGCTGACAGAGCTGGAATGTTTCTTTCTGCCCAATGAAAAATCAGAGAGACTTCCTGCATGGCCATCCTGCTGCGAGTGCCCCCTTGATGGTTGAAATAAGCCACAGCCATGGCATTGTCCGATTGTATGCGGATGGGCAACCCCTTCAGGAGGTCTTCCGTCTGTAGAAGTGTCTTCCACACTGCGGGGTTCCAGAATGTTGATCGGCAGTTTTGATTCCTACCTGGACCACAGACATTGCAATCTGAGGTGTAGGCCACTGCCCCCAGCCCCTGAGACTGGCGTTGGTCGTGACGATCAACCAATCCCAGGAGCAAAGGGAACGCCCCAATTGAAAAGACTCCAGATCCGTCCACCAGATCAACGAATCCCTTGTCTACTGAGACAGTAACAGTGTTTCCGGTTTCATGGATTTCGGGTTCCCGGACCAACTGGACAGATTGTTTCATTGAAAGGGCCTTGAGTGAAACCTTGCATACTGCAGGGTCTCAAATATTGCCGCCATTTTGCCCAACAGCTTCAAACTCTGCCATATCGAGGGATTTGGCGACTGGAGAATCGACAGCACCAACCGGCGAATGTCCACTGCTTTGGACTCTGGGAGGAAAACACGATGTAGATGTGTATCCAAAATCACACCCAAAAACTGAAGTTTCTGAGACTTTGGAAGATTTAACATCAACCCGTGGTCTCGAAGAAACGGTGTTGCAATCGTCAGATGTTCCTGAAACTTCTCTGCCGATTCTGCATTAAACAAGAGGTCGTCCAAGTATGGAATAAGCACAATCCAATTTAACCTGAGAGCTGCTGCCATGATAGCCATCATTTTTGTGAAAACTCTCGGCGCTGTGGCCAGCCCGAAAGGTAGAGCCTGAAACTGCAGAGGAGTTTCTCCTATTGCGAAACACAGTAAAGATTGATGTTCCCTGCATATAGGCACATACAGATAAGCATCCTGGATGTCCACTGATGCTAGAAATTCTCCAGGTTCTATGCTTAAAAGCATTGACCGAAGAGATTCCATCCTGAAGTGAGCCACCCACAGATGTAGGTTTAAAGACTCCAGGTTTTAAACCTACATAACTATTGTTACCCTGGGAGCTGCACATATATACCAAGTATTAGCACTCTTAGTGATTTACTTTTTGAGTAATTGTCTAGAAGTTTTTGAGCCTGAATTATTAGTATTTTGTAGGTTTAGAATGGGGCTGAAGGAACCGTCCGGTTTGGGGACCAGGAAAAGAATGAAATAAAATCCCTTCTTTCTTTCCACCTGAGGTACCGGGATCACCAATCCCTTCTCGAGAAGCGACATTGGCGCCCCCAAGAGGGCTTTTCGCAAGCGAGCTTCTCGCGGCAGGGGTGTTGGGAGAAATCTCTTTGGAGGGACACCGCTGAGATTGATCCTGTACCCCTGAGAAATGATGGCGAGACCCCAAGGGTTCGGGGTGGAGAGAGTCCGCACATCCAGAAACTGCAGGAGGCGACCCCCCACTCTGATCCCAGACTTAGCCTCACTTTTGGAAGGGTGTTTCTTTGCAAAAGCCCCAAAACAGGATCTGGGCGCCCTTCCTTTGCCTGAGGGAAACTTTCCTCTAACTGTTGGTCCTCTACTGGATGCACCCCCTCGAAAGAAGGAACGAAAGGACGGCCTAAATGCCCCAAACCTAGACACTGAGTGCTTAGATGTGGTGGGAAGGAAAGTGCTCTTTTCCTCCCGTGGCTTTCTTAATAAGGGAATCCAGTTCTGCCCCAAAAAGAAGTTCTCCCTTAAAAGCCAACGACTATAGAGACTTCTTGGACTCACTATCAGCTTCCCAAGCCTTAAGTCAGAGAGCTCTCCTAGCTGTCACGGAAGTGGCTGACACTTTTGACGCCTTCTTCACCAGCCTCACAAACATACTCCGCTGCACACTTCAGCTTTTCTGCCAAAGCAAAGGCTTCTGTGTCAGGTTGAAGCAGATTACACAAGGCATCAGCCCACTTCATCATGGCCTTGGATACCCAAGCAGATGCAATAATTGGGCATAAGGTAAAGCCCGCCCCTTCAAACACAGCCTTCAATCTTATTATCCACGGGGCTTTTGAAAGCAGCACCCCCCCTGTACAGGCAAAGTAGTGGTCTTAGACGACCTAGCAAAAGGTGTATCCACCAGAGGGATCTTTTCCTACAATTTCACATGCTCCTCCGGCATAGGATACATGTTTGCAAATCTCTTGGGAATGAGAAGCCTTTTATCAGGCGTCTTCCATGCTTCCCCAAGTATTGCTATCATGCCCTCATCCGAGGGAAAAGTAACTGCATCCCAGTGCAATTTCTTAAATACACCTTGAATTGGCACTTTATCCTCAGCTGAGACATTCAATGTTTAACTGCGAATATCAAATCTTCAATACCAAGGACAGAAGACTCAAATACTACCCTCTGGCCCCAAAACATATCTTCAGTACATTCCCCGTCATCTTCAGACTCTAAATTAAGAAGGGGAGGTGTGGATAAAGTGTGCCTAGGTGAAGTTACCTCAGGAGCCTTAGACAACTGCTCCATAAAGGGGATTTTTGTAAGAACTTACCGTTCGAACCCCTTTCTCTGAGTCCAGTCCGGTGACACAGCTCCACGATGGGATGCAGTAGGGTCCGCCAGGAGCCAGGCACCTATGCTTCAATTCTTTGGGAGCAGGCTCCTCCCTCTGCATCCCATAATGCTTCAGTTCAACTTCAAGAGAATACTAGGATACATAACTCAGAACAATGCCTGAACACTTTATATGCAACATAACAGAACCATAACATGACAACACATGAACGGTACACTTAACTGAGCTTAAGGGAGGGATCGCTGTGTCACCGGACTGGACTCAGAGAAAGGGGTTTGAACGGTAAGTTCTTACAAAAATCCCCTTTTCGCTTTCGTCCAGTCCGGTGACACAGCTCCACGATGGGACGTTCACGAGCCGGTCCTTTGGGAGGGCACGCTCAGACCAACAGTTCTCATCACTGCCCGTCCGAATGAAGCGTCCTCCGAAGCGAAATCATGAAATCTGTAAAATTTGGTAAAGGTGTGAACAGAGGACCAGGTGGCAGCCCTACACAACTTTTCAGCCGTAGCCCCATGGCGCACCGCCCAGGAGGAAGCAACCGACCTGGTGGTATGTGCATTTATCCGAGACGGAACCGGTCTACCTGCTTAACAGTAGGCAAAGGCAATAGTAGACCTTAACCAACGAGCGATGGTCTGCTTAGAAGCAGGCCCCCCAACCTTATGCACATCATATAGCACCAAGAGTCCGCACTACAAGTACCAGTGCTCTGCATATACTCCTATTGAGGTCTTGCAGTAATTATTCCATGTATGTGACTTTTCATTTGTCTCCTGAAATCACTTTTAACTGCTAATCTGAATTATGGCAATTGCAGAACCAGTGTTGTATTGTTAAGGATGTTTATAGTGTTTGCATAACCTGTTTGAAGCTGTTGTCAGTGAGGCCTAATTTATTGGGGTATATATTTTTGGCTAGTGTTTATTTAAAACAAGTTAATTGATGTCCTTTGATTAGCTGGTCATGTGACCTCAGATGTAGCCTCTTCTAATCAGACTTGGTATATATCTTCACTTATAAGGCAGTACTCTGCCTGGGCAGTCTCTAAGTTAGAAATCTACTAAGTGATATTACTTTTAAAGAACAGTTAAAAAAACAGTTGAAAAACATTGAAAAACATCAAGCAAGGTAAATACAATATACATTATTACATCATGCTCACCAAACTGCTACTTCTCATTTCATTACATGGAATTTTCACCAAACTTCACCCATCCTATAATCTCCCTGACACTCACCACTCTGTGCACATTGCCTCTTCTATTATTCACTCCCCTCTTCTAAACACTCATGAGCTCTTTACTTACTTCTCTACTTGTACTTTCACATCCACATCCCACCACCAATACAAAAAAAAACACAAACATCCACCTTTATCTATCTCTCCTTTTTAATCTTATTAGCTGGTGACATATCACCAAACCCAGGCCCAAACCACCTGTCCCACTCAGAGTTTACTGGTTGTATGCCTAGAAATTCGGCTAACCTCATAAATATCACATGCCTCCCACCACACTCCAAACAACTTAAATGTGCCCTATTGAATGCACACTCTGTTTGCAATAAATTAACATCCATCCATGACCTCTTTATCTCTCACAAATTCAACCTGCTGGCAGTTACAGAAACCTGGCTCACACAATCAGACACGGCCTCGCCTGCAGCACTGTCACATGGTGGTTTCCACTTCACTCACACCCCCAGGCCTGGTAACTGTAAAGGAGGTGGGGTTGGTATATTACTGTCACAAGACTTCACATACTCAGTTCTACCATCTACTCCTTCACTCACATTTACATCATTTGAAGTTCACTCTATTAGGGTTTTTTCCCCTTTCTCTCTGCGTGTTGCTGCTATCTATCGCCCACCTGGGCTTCCCAAAACTCAATTTCTAGAAGATTTCTCTGCCTGGCTCCCCCATTTCTTATCCTCTGACATCTCCACTGTCATCCTGGGTGACTTCAATATTGCTATTGACAGTCCACCATCTTTGCATGCTTCCAAACTCCTCTCTCTAACCTCCTCTCTCGGCCTCTCCCAGTGGTCCGACTCCTCTACTCATGAGGAAGGCCACTGCCTTGACCTTGTTTTCACCAGGCTGTGCTCAGTCTCTGATTTTACTAACACTCCCTTCCCTCTCTCTGATCACAATCTCATTACCCTCTCACTCTCTTCCATTACCCCAAGCTCACTGACACTGAAATCATGCAAGCCTACTCTAACCCGCAGAAATACTAATGCAATTAATTTTCCACAACTTACCACCTCCCTGCAACAACAGCTCTCACTAATTTCTACATTTACCTCTCCTGACTCTGCTGTTTCCCACCTCTACCAGACTCTTGAAACAGCCCTTGATGACGTGGCTCCAGCTACCCATTACACCCCACGTAGGCTTAGATGCCAACCGCGGCACACCAAAACAACAAGACAACTTAGAAATCAGTCACGTAAAGTAGAACGCCAATGGCGCAAATCTCGTAGTACGACTGATTTCCTCGCATATAAAACTAGCTACTACTCCTACAGCAATGCTTTGGACACTGCCAAACAAACATACTACCAATCTCTCATCTCTTCTCATGCCACCAACCCTAAGCGACTTTTTAACACCTTTAAGTCTCTTCTGTACCCTCCCCCTCCTCCCCCACCGGCTACCATCAGTGCACAAGAACTTGCCTCCTACTTTAAGGACAAGATTGATAACATCCGAGATGAAATGGTATGCTCTTCCACAACCTCTAACCCTCTTTCTTTCCCACCTGAACCCTCTGGCACTTTCTCTTCATTTGAGCCCACAAATGAAAAGGAAGTATCCGCACTCTTCTTATCCTCTTACTCTACTACCTCTCCTCTCGATCCTATACCTGCGCAAGTCATTAAAAATCTATCTCCTGTCATTATTCCAACCTTAACTAAAATCTGCAATCTCTCTCTTACTACTGGTACTTTTCCTTCTCTGCTCAAACATGCAGTGATAACTCCTATTCTAAAAAAACAGAATTCTGACCCTAACTCTCTCTCTAACTATCGTCCTATATCTCAGCTCCCATGCCTATCCAAGCTACTGGAGAGACTTGTCTACTCTCGCCTCACAAACTTTCTTAACTCTAACACCCTATTAGACCCACTTCAGTCAGGTTTTCGCTCTCAACACTCCACTGAGACAGCACTGACTAAAGTGGTGAATGATCTGGTAATGGCTAAGTCTAAAGGCCATTACTCACTACTTATTCTTCTTGATCTTTCTGCTGCATTTGACACAGTCGATCACGCTCTTCTCTTACAAACACTACACTCCCTAGGTCTTAATGATACAGCCCTTTCCTGGTTCACATCTTACCTATCTGATCGCTCTTTCAGTGTTCGCTTCTCTAACTCTACTTCCTCTTCATTACCTCTGTCAGTTGGAGTTCCGCAAGGTTCAGTCTTAGGTCCTCTGCTCTTCTCAATCTATACCTCCTCTCTTGGCAAACTAATCAGCTCTTTCGGATTTCAGTATCACTTGTATGCTGATGATACTCAAATCTATCTATCAACCCCAGAGTTGTCACCAGTGGTTTTGGGTCGAGTTTCTGATTGTCTCTCTGCCATCTCATCTTGGATGTCTTGTCGCCAACTCAAACTCAATATTTCCAAAACAGAATTACTTATATTCCCGCCAACTAAGAACAGTTACCATCCTGACATCTCCATCGCTGTTGACAACTTGATAATCTACCCTACCCCACAAGCTCGTTGCTTAGGGGTCATCCTCGACTCTGAACTGTCCTTTCTTCCCCACATTCAATCTGTCTCCAAATCATGTTACATGCATCTAAAAAACATATCCAAAATACGACCCTATCTCACACAAGACACTACCAAATCTCTTATCCATGCACTCATTGTATCCCGCATTGATTATTGCAATAGTCTCCTAACTGGTCTTCCCAAGAACAGACTCTCACCACTGCAATCAATTTTAAATGCTGCTGCTAGGCTGATCTTCCTTGCAAGACGCTCATCGTCTGCTGATCCGCTCTGCCAGTCCCTCCATTGGTTGCCTGTATATTACCGTATTCAATATAAAACACTTCTACTTGCTTATAAAGCTATTAACCATACTGCACCAGCATATATCTCTGCACTTATCACAAAATATCTCCCATCTCGACCACTACGCTCTACACAAGATCTGCGTCTCTCTTCTGCACGGATCACTAGCTCCCATTCATTATTACAGGACTTTTATCGGGCTGCTCCCATCCTATGGAATGCCCTTCCACGCACATTAAGACTCTCCACCAGTCTCCAAACTTTCAAGCGTTCCCTGAAAACTCACCTCTTCAGGCACGCCTATCATATTTAAGTTCTACATGCATAACCCTCCGAGGCACTTATGTATTATATAGCTTCCCTTCTGGACTTGTAACTGCTATTACTGGTGCCTGTCCTTATGTTTGCCCCCTATATCCCTATAGATTGTAAGCTTGCAGCAGGGCCCTCCTACCTTCAAGTCTGTCTGTTGTTACCCAGTTTGTCTTATCACTGTCTACTATTGTAAAGCGCAACGGAATCTGCTGCGCTATATAAGAAACTGTAAATAAATAAATAAATAAGAGTAAATCTGATTTTCAAATGTCCTTTACCTTCTCCATGTAGATTCGCAAGGCGCGAACTACATCCAATTTCTTTAATTTTTCCTATTTTTAACCCCTTCTGGAGGAGAAAACACTGGAAGCACAATGTCCTGGTTTAAATGAAAGGATGACACTACCTTAGGTAGGAATTTTGGCACTGTTTGAAGCACAGCCTTGTCATCATGAAAAATCAAAAACGGTGACTTGCAAGACAAGGCACCTAACTCACGTCTGGCTGAGGCAATAGCCAACAAAAACGTGAGCTTCTACGACACATACTTTAGATCCGCAGATCTTAACGGCTCAAAAGGAGGATTCTGTAACAGACAGAACCAAAGACAAATCCCAAGGCACCACCAGCTGCCTATAAGGTGGTTTAAGTCTAGTAACCCCTTGGTAAAAGGTTTGAACCTCAGGTAACAAAGCTACTCTCTTTTGAAAGAATATAGATAAGGCCAACAGCTGCACTTTTAAAGATTGCAGACTAAGTCCTGTCGAAAAACCATCCTGCAAAAAATGTAAAAGCCTTGACAATTTGAATCTAGATGTGTAAAGCTTCTGTCTCTCACACCATCTAATATATATCTTCCAGACCCGATGGTAATTAGCCGCAGACACCGGCTTACGGGCCCTCAGCATGGTCTGGATAACCTCACCCGAAAACCCCTTTTTCTTCAATAAGGAGGTTTCATAAGCCACGCCGTCAAATTGAGACGACCTGGGTCCTTGTGAAGAAACGGCCCTTGACCTAACAGGTCCTGACGATGAGGAAGCTTCCAGGCATCCTTCGACAGCCTCAGTACATCGGAGTACCATGACCTCCTGGGCCAATCTGGTGCAATTAGAATTGCCCGTACTCCCTGATTCTTTATTTTCTTCAATACTCTCGGCAACATGGGAAATGGAGGTAATATGTACACCATCTGGAAATCCCACGGAACGGTCATGGCATCTACTGCCCAAGCTGCAGGATCCCTCACGCGTGAGCAGAATCTCGGTACCTGACTGTTTTTTCTCATCGCCATTAGGTCTATGTCTGGCAAACCCCATCGATTCACAATCTCCTGAAACACTTCTTGATGGAGAGTCCATTCCCCTTCCAGAAGTGACTCCCTGCTGAGGAAGTCTACTTTCACATTCCTGACACCTGGAATAATTGCCGACAATGCTGGAACGTTGGCCTCTGCCCAACTGAAGATCTTGGAAACTTCCGCTATCGCCATCCTGCTGCGTGTCCCGCCTTGATGGTTCAGATAAGCCACTGTGGTAGCATTGTCCGATTGTATCCTCAGCGGGGATCTCTTTAGAAAATCCTCCGCCTGAATCAATGCGTTCAAAACTGCCCGAAGCTCCAGAATGTTGATTGGCAGTCTGGACTCTACCTTTGACCAAAGGCCCTGAAGCCTTAGATGAAGGACTACCGCCCCCCAGCCCCTCAGACTGGATTCGGTCGTTATGACCAGCCAATCCCAGGACCTGAGGGATCTCCCCAGCTGCAAATTTTCCACATCCGTCCACCATAGTAGGGACTCCCTGGACTCCAGTGACAGGGTTAAAACTTCCTGTTTCATCGTCTTGGCATTTCCGGGATAGGATGTTCCATTGGAAACTCCTCGAATGGAATCTGGCGAACTGAAGAGTTTCGAAAGTGGTCACCATCTTTCCCAGCAACCTTACTCCTTGCCACACCGATGGACCCGGTACTTGCAGGATCTCTAACACCATCTGCCGAATCTCCACAGCCTTGGATTCTGGGAGAAAGACCCTGTGAAGGTGCGTGTCTATGATCACCCCCAGAAACTTTGAACAGTCGCTCTACCTCTGCTGGCTTGGAATCTTCCACGCCCTGACTGTCCTCTGCTAGCTGCTCCCTCTCGAAAGGAGGGGTGAAAGGACGGTTTAAAAACTCCAAATTTAGAACCAGAGGATTTTGAGGTGGTGGGAAGAAAAGAACTCTTACCCCCAGTAGCCTGCTTGATGATCTCATCCAATTCTGACCCAAATTATAGCTCACCTTTAAAAGGAATAGTTTCCAGTGACTTTTTAGACTCACTATCCGCCTCCCAGGCCTTTAACCAGAGAGCTCTTCTGCCAGTAACAGAAGTGACGGATACCTTGGACGCCATCTTGGCACCCTCTTTGCTAGCTTCACATATATATATTCCGCAGCACACCTCAATTTTTCTGCCACAGAAAAAGCTTCCGCATCATGTTGGAGATGACTACTTAAACTCTCTGCCCACTTGATCATGGCTTTTGCCACCCAGGCCGAAGCAATAATAGGGCGCATAGTGAAACCAACACCTTCAAAAAACTGCCTTCAGGCAGACTTCAATCTTTTTATCTACCTGATCTTTAAAGGCCGCGCCACCCTGCACTGGCAGCGCTGTGGCCTTGGATAATCTGGATAAAACTTTCTCCCATACCTTAACATGATCCTCAGGCATGGGGTACATGTTTGCATATTTTTTTAGACATTAACCCCTTCCCGACATTGCCTTTTTTGTTAATTATTTTTTTTTTTTTCCTCCTTGCGTTCAAATAAGCGTAACTTTTTTAATTTTCCGGCTATATAGACACATGAGGGCTTTTTTTTTGCGGGACAAGTTGTACTTTGTAATGGTACCATTTACTATACCGTATAATATTCTGGGGAATCAGGAAATAATTCAATGTGGGGTAAAAAAAAAAAAAACCGCCATTCCACAATTTTGCGCTGGTTACGCTTTTTTTGGAGTTCATAGTTCGTTTAAAATGATGGGTTATCTTTATTCTATGGGTCGTTACGATTCTGGTGATACCAAACTTATATAGTTTTCGTTATGTTTTACCACAAAAAAAAAAAATAGCAACTTTTACGGTTTTTCTAATTTGCGTCGCGTCGCCATGTTCTGCGGCTTATAACTTTTTTATTTTTCCACCTACGGACCTGGGTGAAGGCTCATTTTTTGCGGGCTGAAGTGTACTTTTTAATTAATACCATTATGGGATATGGGCGACTTTCTGATTTCTTTTAGTTATTTTTTTTTGGGTACGCGATGCGACCAAAAAACGTAGTTTTGGCGTTTGGAATTATTTTCCGTTTACGCCTTTAACCGTGCGGGATAACTAATGTTATATTTTAATAGATCGGACTTTTAGGAACGCGGCGATACCAAATATGTTTATTTTTTTTATTTTTTATTTATTTTTATTTGTGAAATGGGGAAAGGGGGGTGATTTGAACTTTTAATATTTTTTTATTTTATTTTTAAACTTATTTTTTTTTTTTTTTTTACTTTTACTACAAGGCCCCCTAGTGTACTCGACCACTAGGGGGCGCGATCGCCTGTACTAGGTTCAGCCATAGAGCTCTATGGCTGAACATAGTGATTTTCAGCACTTTCTATTACATCCTGCCTCAGGCAGGATGTAATAGGAATACTGACACGGCCAGCACAGGGGTCTACATTAGACCCCTGGCTACCATGGCAACCGATCGGCACCCTCCGATCTCGCCGCGGGGGGCCCCGATCGGCGCCGGAGGGGGGCGCCCCCCCTCCGATCAGCTATTTAAGCACTGCGGGCGCTTTGCCCGCGGTGCTTAAAGGGTTAAACGGCCACGATCGGCGAACTCGCCGCTCGTGGCCGTGAGAGCAGGTGCCTGGCTGTAATATACAGCCATTACCTGCTCTCTTTCAAGCCAGCTCACTCCGTGAGCTGGCTTGATTCCCCCGCAACCGACACATGACGTATATATACGTCATGTGTCGGGAAGGGGTTAACAGTCTCTTTTCTGGGGACTTGCCAGCTTCCCCTAATAAAGCAACCATGCCTTTATCCGAGGGAAAAGATACCGGATCCTTACGGCTCCTTTTAAACACACACTGCGCAGCAGCCCTTTCCTTAGCAGGTAAATCCAGAGCCTGCTTTACAGCCAAAATTAAATCCTTAATGCCAGAGGCTGAAGAATCTGCTTCCTCCCCCTGTGACCAACACAAATCTTCCTCCTCTACTACACCATCATCTGTGTCAGTAGTCAATGGAGGGGCTATGGAAGACCCTTGCCTAAAAGCCACATCCTCTGATACCTTGGTAAATTGCTCCAAAAGAGAAGACATCTTATGCACACCCTGTGCAGTATCCTGCATAGCCTGCAGCAAGATAGGGTCTCCCTGTGCAGGGGTAAGAGAGCCCTGAGATGAGGGAATAGGTCCCGGAGATCCCTTTTACCTATTTAAAGCCTCTGTTAAAGCCTTAACAGACTGTCCCAAAGCCACAGCCCACGCAGGCTCAGCTCCTTCAGGACTCTGGGTTCGTGACCCACAGGGCACAGCTTCACAGGAAGGGCACAATTCCCCCTGGTCCAACCGTTCACATGATAAATTTACATTGCATCTCTTGCAATGGTAAAACATCTTAATCGCTCCCTCCCCAGCAACAGAACTGCACTCGTCCGCCATGTTAATATCAAAATAAAACACTGCAAAACGTTCAGGCAAAGTCAGAGTAATGCACCAGTGTACTTATCTGTGTGTTCTGTTGCCAGCGATCAGCGGGGGAAGTGCTTGTCAGGAGAGACTTCTGAGCAGGATCTCTGTCTTTCAGCTCCGCAGCAAGCACAGAAATGGTGCCAGTGAAACCTGGAAGAGACCAAGTCTCCCTCCTAGTGAGGGTAGCTGACGTCTTTTGGCGCCAAAACTCTCTCACAGGCGCTCCCAAATGTGTCTCTCCCCTCCAGTAACTCCCCTTCTAGGGACCACTTGGAGTTGTCCAGAAACGTTGGACGTCCTGTAAGAAACCTCAACTCCCCCAGGGGATTTCAGTTTCTAAGCTCTTAAAGATGGCGGCCGCCATCGCTGAGAGACCCGTCCCCAAGATCCCCTTCTAAGCAAGGCGCTGGATGGGGTCCTCCGGAGCCCAGGAGAAACCTCCGTTTAAGCGGAGGTAAGCGCTGTGCAGAGTGTGCATTCCTCTGCAGAATGCATCACTCTGCACACAGAAAACTAACAGGATGCGCTTCTGTCAGTGTTCTGTTGCGCTCTCAGCGTGTATTAACTTCAGCCAGAAGTTACACGCTGGGAAAAAAAAAACCTAGTCTAACTAAGAAAAATTCCAAAGAAAAAAGTGTGGCTGCAGCGCAGCCACTCAGCATTGCACCCACTCCTGTGGGCACCTAAAACGAAACTGAAGCATTATGGGATGCAGAGGGAGGAGCCTGCTCCCAAAGAATTGAAGCATAGGTGCCTGGCTCCTGGCGGACCCTACTACATCCCATCGTGGAGCTGTGTCACCGGACTGGACGAAAGAGAAAAAGTATTCATTTTATGGACACTCTGAGCTGTGCAGTAAAGCAGGGTCCCCCTGAGATGGGGTAATAGAGCCCACAGAAGGTTGAGAGGAGGAAAAAGGCCTAAGAGACTTAACAAGCTCATCTCCCCGCTTGTACTAAGGCATTCATAGATCTCCCCAAGGCAGCTGCCCACGCAGGTTCAGGCTGCTCAGAGCTCTGGGCTTGAGCCCCACTGGGCACAGACTCACAAGTGGGGCACAAATCCCCCTTATCCATCTTCAATTGATAATTTAACTCTGCAAAACCTGCAGTTAATTAACATGGCAGATGCTCCCTCCCCCAGAGCAGTAGCACTACACCTTTCTGTTATGATAACGCACAGTGCACAATGTCAGGCGTTTGCACAGAATAATATACCCCAGTTCTTATCGGTCTGCGCTGCTGCAATGGACTCAGCGGTCACCAGGGAAGGCGCTGCCCAGGAGAAACTTTCCACTCAGTTCTGCAGTGTGAAATCCTCCTTCAGCTCTGCACAGTGTGGAGAGAAAAGGTGCCAGAACAAAGTGCAGGAAGAGACCAAGTGTCTGCTTCAGCGGGGAGGGAACTTTTTGGCGCCCTCCACCTATCAGCCGCTCCTACCAAGTGCTTCTCCTTACTTCCAGTGTCTCCCCTCAGTCTGGGACCACTTGGAAGTAATAGGCATCAACTCCCTAAGGATTTCTGCCTATAGTAAGTAAGATTAATTTATTTAGCGCACTTATAAGCCCGGTAAAATGGTGGCGCCATAGCAGAGGGGGTGTCCGTCCCCCAAGAACCCCCCTTAAGCAGGGAGCCAGTTCAGGACTCACCCCAGGGCCCAGGAAACCTCCTTTCATGGAGGTCAAAGCGCTGCGCAGAGAGGGCAGACAGCCTCTCTCTGCACACAGAGTGCTGACAGGACGCGCTTCTGTCAGCCTCTGCTGCGTGGTCAATGTAAAGAAGCTTTCTCTGGAAGTTTCACACTGTAGCCTGTAATTAAGAGAACATTAATAAAAAAACAAACCCCTACTGTAGCTACTCTAAAGAACGGCTGCGGTCCGCAGACAGTCAGCCTAGCACCCACTCCAGTGGGCACCGAAAACAAACTGGGGAATGCTGGGATGCAGAAGGGAGGAGCCTGCCTCTCGAAGAAGTTAGCATAGATGCTTTGCTCCTGCGGACCCTCCTTCATCCCATGGTTAGCTGTGTCACCAGGATGGATGACAGAGAAATACAGATATCATAGAGAAATAATTATTTAGACGTTTTTAAGTTCGAAATGGTACACTCATGGCTGCCATTCCACCTTAGGTACAGCTGTGACAACTGTGAGACTGAAGAAGGTCAAGTCGGCATAGAACACACCCATCACTCACACATAATTTGTCTTAAAGGTTATCCATGGATTAAGATCTGCCCAAATTTTGTAGTGGAAGGGCACAATATCCTGGTGAAAGAGGCCTCCACAATCAGGGAATACGGTTGCCATAAAGGGGTGTACTTTGCAATAATGTTTAAGTCAGTGTAACACCCACATTAATGCCAGAGTCCAAGGTTTTCCAGCAGAACATTGCCCAGGGCATCAAACTTTTTTCTCATAGTACTAGGATGCATTATCTAAATGACGCATATACACCAGGTCATCTATAAATGAAAACGTGAACTAATAGACTTGGCCACCTTCTTTCATTGCTCCATGGTCCAGTTCCGATACTGACATGACCGTTGTAGTTGCTTTTAAAAGTAGACAGGGGTCAGCATAGCCACGGCAATCCATACGCAGCAAGCTGTGATGCACTGTGTGTTGTGACACAATTCATAGCCAGCATTAACCATTTCAGGAATTTGTAGGATAGAGCAGGCTATCCTTTGCTCCCTATGCACATTAATGAGTGTTGGACTTCCAGTACCCTGTTTCCGGTCCACTAATTGTCTGTTTCTTGGATTACGTTTTGGTAGGAAGTAGCCACTGCATACCAGGAACATCTCCCAAGACCCGCAATTTTTGAGATGCTCTGTCCCAGGCACCTAAACATCACAGTTTGGCCTTTGCTTCCAACACATCAACTTCAAGATCTGAGTGTTCACTTGCTGCCTAATTTATACCACCCCTTTCCAGCCGCCATTGTAACAAGATAATCAATCTTATTCACCTCGTCTGTTAGCGATTTTAATATATGACAGAACTTATGGTTACGGCACAACTTGCTTACCTCTTGTGATGGGATTGCAAATGATTGAGTCCTGAGATCCACTCTTCTAAAAGTATCCGTGCAGGGGAGAATGAGCATCATCCCTGTGGAGAAAGTGAAGAGCGTCAGTACAGAACATACTGATTATATTGTATAGTCTGTACATTTTCTTTAACAAAACCAGCTATTCAGGATTGCCTCCTCCAACTTGGCCGTATGGTGGAACAAGTATTTAACAGATTAGGATCCTGCTAATGGGGTTGGAATATGACCGTACACATAGGCCATACAAATAAACTGATCTCCTTTATCTTCCAACCATCATATCATAAAATGAAAATTAATTTTGATCATATATTACTATCAGGCATTAACATTAACAATGCACTATTTTTTAAAAGTAACACATAAATCTTTATTTTTTACTTAACTTTTCTGTTAATATAAAAAAAAAAAAAAAAAAAAAAAAAAAAAAAAAGTACTTACCCGGCCCCTTAGCTTTTCCTGAGACCATATGGCCCAACCGAAACACAACAGCGCGTTCATATGGATTAATAACCTAGAAAATTTGCAAACAATAAAAAGTGGATTAGTTTATGTAGAGGCTGACCACCCATTTTCCGGCACCTCTTTTAATCTGGACACTTCAGGGCCCAGGAGGAAGTTAGGCTGCAGGGGAAGGTAGACTGTGGAAGGGATCAGATAGGCTGCAGGAGGCAATAGGAGGACTCCGTTAGTCCATGGGGTAGAGTTAGGCTGCATGCAGTAGTCAGGCTGCAGGAGGCGGAAGTGGAAGTGCAGCAGGAGGGCTTGTTTAGGCTGTGGGAGTGGCAGACCCTTTGAGTATACAGCAGGGCAGCGCACCGCTCTCTCTGATCAGCTGTCATTGCTTTAAATTGTGTGCAGCCAGCGGCTGTCGGTATCACTCCCCCTTGGCAACAAGCAATTCCCTCCTCCCTTGGCAACGAGCAATTCCATCCCCTTGGCAATGAGCAATTTAACTCCCCCTTGGCAACGAGCATTTAACTCCCCCTTGGCAACGAGCATTTAACTCCCCCTTGGCAACGAGCATTTAAGTTCCCCTTGGCAATGAGCATGTATTCCACCTTAGCAAAGAGAATGAAGCCCCCTTGGCATCAATCAAGAACCTGCTAGCAATGAGCATGTAGGTAAGCGGCACTTATGCATCAAATATGTAATGGGCATCACGGTGTGGGGTATAATATGTGACGGGCATCACGGTGTGGGGTATAATATGTGACGGGCATCACGGTGTGGGGTATAATATGTGACAGGCATCACGGTGTGGGGTATAATATGTGACAGGCATCACGGTGTGGGGTATAATATGTGACAGGCATCACGGTGTGGGGTATGTGTGACAGGCATCACGGTGTGGGGTATGTGTGACAGGCATTACGGTGTGGGGTATGTGTGACAGGCATTACGGTGTGGGGTATGTGTGACAGGCATTACGGTGTGGGGTATGTGTGACAGGCATTACGGTGTGGGGTATGTGCGACAGGCATTACGGTGTGGGGTATGTGTGACAGGCATTACGGTGTGGGGTATGTGTGACAGGCATTACGGTGTGGGGTATGTGTGACAGGCATTACGGTGTGGGGTATGTGTGACAGGCATTACGGTGTGGGGTATGTGCGACAGGCATTACGGTGTGGGGTATGTGCGACAGGCATTACGGTGTGGGGTATGTGCGACAGGCATCACTGTGTGTGGCATACTGTGCAATGTCATCACAGTGTGTGTGGCACAATGTGTAATGGGCATCACAGTGTGTGGCACAGTGTGTTAAGGGCATCACAGTGTGTCTAATGGGCTCTAGCTGGTGCAGTATCTCAGGGGATCTACTGTGCGGTGTAATGTGAATTGGTTCTATTATGTGGTCATACCATACATTTTGTGGTGTGTGCTGTCCCTATTGTTGCATATCAGTTGATGCTCCACCCACATTGTAGCCCCACCCAAAATGAGGGACGCTAAAATCTATGTTTGCTTCTTGTATACCCAAAAAATTTGGCTTGGGCTTGCCCTGAGTCCACCTCTCTCTCTCTCTGCCCATCTGTTACAGCTTTGCATTGTATGCTCAGGCTGGCGGCTGTCTTACTGGGGCTGCAGCCACTCTTCCTTGGCATTGAGCATGTATTCCCCCTTGGCATTGAGCATTAAGCCCCTGGCATCAAGCATGAAGCCCCTAGCAATGAGCAGTAGGTAAGCTGCACTTATGTGTCAAATAAGTAATGGGCATTATGGTTTGTTATGTTACATATGTAATGGGCATCATGATCTGTGGCACAATATGTAACGGGCAATATGGTGTGTGGCCTTATGTATAATTGGCATTACGACGTGAGGCTTTATGTGTAATGAGCATTACAATTTGTTATATAGTATGTAATGGGCATCATGATGTGTCGCTCATTGTGTAATGGATATTACGGTGTGTGGCCTTATGTGTAATGAGTATTACGGAGTTTGCTCAAATGTGTAATGGGCATTACGGTGTGGGGTATAATGTGCAATACCATGCCTCCTTTTCATGAGTCCACACCCCCTATGCACCATGCAAGGGTCACATCTATGTGAGTAGTTGAGTCTGGGGCCACCCATTGGCAGATTTCTAGATTCGACAGTGGCTGTGTGAGATTAGGTTCTAGGTAGGAAAGCTGTTGGAATGCTGCTGTATGTACAGTACCACCAATAATCCGGCAAAATGGATAATCCGGAACAGTGCCTGGTCTTATTTTGGATCTGCCATGCAATTACCTTTACACAGAACCAGATGGAAAGTGGGAAGGTGATGGCAGCAATCAGAGCGGATAAGATCAGCAGGATCCAGCCACAGACACCAATATCTTCACTCTCTGCATCTGAAAGCATCACTAACAAAATGTACTGTATTATTGCTGATGCTTCAGATAAAGTTGCCGATGTAGAGATGAACGTAAGTCAGACGTATCTGCTCCCACATTGCCGCATGGCACTAGATGTGTATATTAGACTTGTACTTATCTCTGTATTCTTGGTTGCATAGCAACCATTATGAGTGCACACTTGCCCCAGCCCTAAACTAGATCTTAGTGTAATAGGTGTATTTGTGTATGCGCACATCTCTACGTAGCACACAATTCAGTTACCTTACCCCTAATGAATTTAGCCTAGGTCAGAGTTCCCAATTATGACCCATTAGCTGCAAGTAAAGATGCGTTAGAAAGAATACTTGTGGTTAGCTCTAGGTCAGCACAGGCCAACCTGTGGCTCTCCAGATGTTGTGAAACTACAAATCCCAGCATGCCTTGCCAAAGTTTTAACACTCCCTTATAGCAAAACTGTGGCAAGGCATGCTGGTATTTGTAGTTCCACAACATCTGGGAGGGCCGCAGTTTGAAGACCCATGCTCTAGGTCATTGCCAATAGCTCCTGATACTTTGTCAGTGGTTCCTGGAAGCAGAAAAATGAACTAAAAAAATGTAGCTTTAGAAAATCTATAGCCAAAAATCTGGAACATAGTGCCCATACCCCAAATCTTATTTTCAGGCTTGCTTTTAAAAAAATGTTTTTGTCCCAATGAGGCAGATGTGTTTGGGGAGTTATTCAGACCTGATCACACGGCCAGCGTTCCCGGCCTAGGGAATTAATATGCATGCTGTGCAAATGAATGTATCCAAAACCCTTAGTAACAGGCTCACCATCAAATGTTTTTTACACTGGGCACAAGTCCTCCTAGGCCAGTGATGGCTAACCTTGACACTCCAGCTGTTGTTGAACTACACATCCCAGCATGCTCTGCTACAGTTTTACTATTTGGCCATGCTAAAACTGATGCAGGGCATGCTGGGATGTGTTTCCTTGACACTCCCAGCGTTTTTTTTCCTGGCACACCTGAGTTTTTCTTGGCACACCCACTAAACGGCCGGCTTCCACCCCCGGACGCCTACTTTCTGTCAATCACTTTGCAAACAGCGTGTAAATACAAATAGTAGCAGGCCTTGCGCATGCGTATTGAAAACCCTAAGCATGCTCAGTGTATTGCTGACATGCTGAAAACATACAATACCATTGCTACACTGTCAGATAGAGGATTTGTCTTTCTGATGGTGATGCACAAACGGTAATTCGTATTCTTTTGACAAGCATATTCATATTCCTATTAAGGAATAGGAATGTATGTCATCGAAAGAATACGACTAGGAATCACCATTCATTCGAATGGCGATTCCTAATTTACTAACCAGCTGTATGTAATATACGTCCAGTATTTGACCCGAAAATACTCCTCATTTTCCAGCCATATTTGGATGAAGCCTGCATGGTCAGAAAAAATTAAAGCCGGTTTTGGCTTTAAAAATACAGGGGTTAAAACAAATAGGGGTTCCCCAGAATTTTTAAAACCACCACCAGACTCACAGGCTGGTCCTGGTTCCCAAAATCCGGGGGGACAAAATGAGTATTTGTCCCCCGTATTTTGACAACCAGCACCGGGCCCAACCAGCCAGCAGGCTATGGCACAGCCGGGGTTCACTTATTATATAAGGTCCCGCAGCCAAACCATTAACCCCCTGACCGGTCAGCCCGGGCAGGGACCCTGGGGGAGTGGGGACTCTCTTAATAAAAGGAGTCCCCCCTCCAGAATGAACCCGGCCCGGCTAAAGCCTGGGGCTGTCCCCCGTGTGCCATAGCAGTGACATCGGCTGATTACAGGCCATAAAACCTGTTTAGACCCGGTATAAGACCGGGTTATGTGCGGTCTGAAAGGGGAATAAAACCTGCTTTGACCCGTTTTAGGAAACGTTTTCAATACCGGGTCTAAGCAGGTTTTGCGGTGTGAAAGCAGCATAAAAGGCAGGGTAGTGGTTCAGGATGACTTACATCATGATCGCTATCGCTCATTCTGTACACACAGTGATTTGCAGTCACTTGCTAAGCTATTTGACTAGATTTTGACTGCATGCACTGACTGAACTAGCGGGCGATAGCGATGTGCGGGACCACACATCCCCATCGCATGGGGGCATACAAATGAAGCGATCTGTGCTTACTTTCTAAGCGATTTAGTCAGATCGCTTAGAAAAGAGCACAATAAATGGCTCCGTGTATAAGCCCCTTTAATTTTGGGTGAGTTGTGTTCAAACTGAAATCTAAATTGCAGTGAAAAGGTCCATACACACTGGGTTATTTTGTCCCGGGTGTATGCTGACCGATGATGGGGAAAATCGCAGGGCTGTAAAATGCTCATTGCATACATACTGAGCTTTTTCAACCGATTTCCCCGCGGGTGGAAGACTTTCCCTATCAGGACGCTATGGAAAGCGGTCAAATCTGTCGCTCATCTGCTGGTAATACCATCAATTATATGAGAGCTCACCGCTAGTCACTGCCCCCTACACACTGGGCCGCTTTCCAGCTGAAACTAGTAAAAAATCAGCTGCTTTCAGCTTAAAATCGCCAAGTAAATATACCAACAGGTTCTCTTTATGTGTCCCTAGGAGATTGGCTCCTGGCTCCTCTTACAGGGGCTGGATTCCTCCCATATGTTACTGTGGATTAGATGTAACAAGAAATGAAGGTGTTTTAGACAGGGACTTCCTATTACAATCTGTGTGGGCACTGCACCCATGTGGAACTTTTTATTATTAAGGTGTTTCTAATAATCAGAGTACCAGCAATCAGTTACAGAACATATTGGCACAAACATTATGGGAATGCAGCAAAGAGTGAATCCCTTGTGAGTCCCCAAATTGTTGCAATACTGCCCGTGATCTGCAAAGGTTTCTTAAAATATTGCTCCAGACAGTATAAACAGCACACAAATAATAAATACATAAAAGGATTTCTGTCAGGTGCCAAAACCAAAATGAAATAAATAAAAATATCACCAGTTCTCATTATCTCCGAGTACTTACCAAGCGACTCGCTTCTTGACAGCCTGGTGTTCTCAGGAACCTCTGGCTCCATGTCCATTTTTCCTGCTGCGGGTGATAGCGTTTAATCTGTTATTGCTACAAAGCATTTAAGTTCATAACATAAAATGTTAAATACTTCAGAGCAGAGTCACGTGCAGTTACAGGTTTAATTAACAAGAGGTGTATGTGCCTTCATTCTTACAGTTATACCATAGGTAAATGGCTTAAACACTATATAATATGCGTACAGTATAGTTGTTTCTTTACTAGTTTCTCCCTGCTCCCCTTCATCTCAACTCTGTCCCTAAAGATTTGGGACAACGGCACAGGACGCACAGACATTTTAACTGCATCAGCACTTTATGGTGCCGGGCATAAACCCACCGCAGCACCAGAACAGGGTGAGGTCTCCTATATGTTGGGATTTGCATGCACATATGTCATCAGTCTGACCCATGTCCATTGTCCGGTACCACTAACTTTTTCTTGTATTCTTCTTGCATTTATGGTTTTATTGTACAATTGTTTAAATAAAATTTCACTTTGAGATATCAAGGTTGATTTTCCCCACTTATTTCTTTCCAATATTTGTTAAGGAGTAGATGTTTTGGTACTTGTTTCTTAGAAGGGCGCCCATCGCGGGCATCGCATGCCATTATAATGGCATGCGATGCGATGGCCGCGATTTTACATAGAAATGCATGGTAAAATGTAAATTGCGTCGGTCACATCTCATGCGGCCAAAAAAAATCGCATGCGATGCGACCGACGCGATTTTATATAGAGAACGATGTTAAATGGGCCAATTGACCCGATTTCACATAGGGAACAATGTTAAGAGGCCCACAGACCCCAAATACCCACCCTGAAGTGTGAAATGCCCCCCCCCCAATTGTTAACGCCACCTCACGATCAACGTCAACCCGAAGCGTGGGGAGCGCAGCGGTATGCGTCCTCCGACCTTTTCATACCCCCACTATCCACGTCGGCGTGGAGTTGAGAATAGAAAGTGTGGCGAGCGCAGCGAGTCACCGAGCCCGAAGCATGGCGAGCACAGCGCGCCCCGCGAGGGGACGCGGATACCTGTGAAGCCTGCGAGGGAACGCCGATACCTGTGAAGGTATCCGCGTCCGCTCGCCACGCTTCGGGCTCGGTGGCTCGCCACACTTTCTATTCTCAACTCCACGCCGACGTGGATAGTGGGGGTATGAAAAGGTCGGAGGACGCGTACCGCCGCCGCTCGCCACGCTTCGGGTTGACGTTGATCGTGGGGTGGCGTTAACAATTGGGGGGGGCCATTTCACACTTCAGGGTGGGTATTTGGGGTCTGTGGGCCATTTAACATTGTTCCCTATGTGAAATCGGGTCAATTGGCCCATTTAACATTGTTCCCTATGCAAAATCACGGTAATCGCGTCGGTCGCATCGCATGCGATTTTTTGGCCGCATGCGATGCGACCGACGCAATTTTTTTCCTTGCAATGCCTAAGATCAAAATCGTGGGCGCCCTTCTAGGAAACAAGTACCGATGTTTTCTACTTTTTGTGTGGGAAAAGGCTGCAAGGTGTGATAATCAAAGTGCGCAACACTACAAATAACCAACTTTGGTTTGTTGTATCAACTCTGTCCCTCCCCAAGCCTCCTGCTGTTTGTACCTCATAGATTGTTCTCCTGTAATGGCTATATTGCATGTTTGCAACAGCTGTAAAAACTTAAATATCCTGAACCATTACATGTTATGCCAAGTTTTGTCTCCCTGTATTGTTCCTTTGTACGGCGCTGCGAAACACTTGTGGCGCCTTATAAATAAAATAATAATAATAGTTTGTCGTGTCATTATCACATACCTCCCAACTGTCCTGCTTTTTTCGCTGGACGGTCGTGTTTTTTTTGGATGGTCCTGCATCCTGCCCGGAGCCGCCAGTGTTCCACGGTGGTGGGGTGTGTTGAGAATCCCACCTGCCCAGCAGGGGCATGACCAACAGCTTACACAACACTTGCCATGCCCCGTAGTGATGGAAAATGTGGGCGTGGCCTGAGGATGCAGCATCCCCATAAGGCCATGTCGCGAGATTTGCAAAATGGCAAGGTTGGGAGGTAGGTTATCAGGGGTTGCTATGTTTACTTGGTTAATTTCCATAAGTGTGCACAAACAACTTTTGTATAAAATGTTCACCTTGGTTGTAAACCACCCAATGTTGTACTTTGTTTTATAGCCCTCTCTCTGTCATGAATAGGAGCTAAAAGGTTTCCGAAATGTGAACATGGTACTTGTTTCCTAGCACGGCCACATATCTTATGGATCGTGTACCTTTAGTTAAGGTACATGATCCATACGATGGACCCGATTTCCTTTGAAATCAGGTCCATTTGGCCGGCTAGGACAAAATATCGGGGGCATCGCGTCGGTCGGGACCGTTAACAATGGTCCCGACGCGACCGACGCGATGCCCGCGATTTCCCCATAGGGTTCAATGTTAAAAAATATTTTAACATTGAAATCGTGTCGGGAAAGGTAAAATATCGGGGGCATCGCGTCGGTCGGGACCATTAACATAGGTCCCGACGCGATGCCCCCGATTTTTACATAGGCTTCAATGTTAAAAGATTTTTTAACATTGAAATCCTGAAAAAATGTGAAAAATGTGAAATGGGCCAATATGACCCATTTCACATTTTAGATGTCCCCGTCGTCACCCCACGATAGACGCCAACCCGAAGCGTGGCGAGCGCAGCGAGCCCGCGAGGGGCGGCAGTGCGCGTCCTCCGACCTTTTCATTCCCCTACTATCCACGTCGGCGTGGAGTTGAGAATAGAATAGTGTGGCGAGCGCAGCGAGCCACCGAGCCCGAAGCGTGGCGAGCGCAGCGAGCCCCGCGAGGGGACGCGGATACCTTCACAGTTATACGCGTCCCCTCGCGGGCTTCACAGGTGTCCGTGGCGACGCGGACACCTGTGAAGTCCGCGAAGGGACGCGTTTACCTGTGAAGGTATCCGCGTCCCCTCGCGGGGCTCGCTGCGCTCGCCACGCTTCGGGCTAGGTGGCTCGCTGCGCTCGCCACACTATTCTATTCTCAACTCCACGCCGACGTGGATAGTAGGGGAATGAAAAGGTCGGAGAACGCGCACCGCCGCCCCTCGCGGGCTCGCTGCGCTCGCCACGCTTCGGGTTGGCATCTATCGTGGGGTGGGGTGTACGCCGTGACATTTGGGGGGGTTGGGAATATTTTACATTGAATCCAATGTAAAATCGGGTCCCAGGGACCCGATTTACATTTAATTCCCCAAAAAAAAATCGGGTCCAAAAATCGGTCGGTCGCGACGATCGCATCGCATGCGACCAAATCGCATGCGATGCGATCGACCCGATTTTTCCGACACGACCACCCCGATGTAAATCGGTGTGGCCGTGCTAGGAAACAAGTACCGTGAACATTAACAAAAAAATAAAGAGTTACCATTACAGATGGGTCAGGTCCCATCTTTGCAGGGGATGGCGCTGGCGTCGCCAGCCGCCATCCCCCGCCAGTGCCATGGCGATGGTGAGAAGGGGACGCACGCGCACGAGAGGGCGCGCGCGGCCCCTTCCGACGGCGCTTCCATCAGTTCCCCGGGTCCCCGCCGGCTTGCCGGCGGTAACCCGGGGTCCCCGCCGCCTGCCCGCACCCCCCACTAACCCCCCCTAACCCTGTCCGTCTCCCTGAGGCGGAGACGGACAGGGTTTCCGTCGCGCTAGCGACGGAGACTGAGACGCGCGTGCGCGTGAGATGCACGTGCGTCTCAGTCTCCTCGCTGGCGAGGCTGCTGGCGGGTCGCCAGCGCGTACGTTCTGGCGACCCGCCAGCAAGGATGGGTACAGTAACATACTGTACATACAACCTGCTAAATGGTGCAAAGTTTCTCATCTACTTCCCCCTTCCCCGGTTCTGCCCCCGTTATGCTTATTTCAGTGTCAGGACTGCTGATGCAGCAGTGTTTATATACTGTAGTACGTACTTGTTTATATAGCACGTACTTGGTATTGGGGCATGTGCAGTGCAGACTGTATGCATGTGCAATTTACCTATCACATTGTAGACTTCTGTACACATCATAATAAAGGTTTGGGAAATAGCATGTGTTTTATGCCCCTTTCCCACTGCAGCTAAAAAACTGTAAATTGCCGATTTTCAGCGCAATTTACCGTTTTAAGGTTGCAGTGGGAAAGTGCCAGAGTTGAAATACCGTTTAAAGCTAAATGGTATTTCAACCCGTTTTTAAAGCAGAGTCCTACACGGCTAAATAACGTTTAAGAATTAGGCACTCTTTACACTGGGGGGGGGGGGGGGGGGGCTTTTAGGCACTGTACATTTTACACGGTTCACTGCAAAGGGAATGGTACTTAAATGGTATTTAAAACGGTAATCTGCTGCAGTGGGAATGCTAATACCGTTTTAAATACCATTTAAGATTACCAGTACTTTAAACTGGTCTGCAGTGGGAAAGCAGCATCATTAATCTATTGTTTGGTGGATTTTGTGTTCAATTTTCAATTGATTAAAAAAACAAAAACAAAGAGTAAATCTCGGATTTGCATTGCAGTATATGTCAAAGAACCAATGTTGATTGGTTTGTTGTTTTTGGCCCAATTTTTGTGGAACTCTTAATACTAAGGGGTTTCTAATAATAGTACCAGCAATCAGTTACAGAAAATATTGGCACAACCATTTGGGAATGCAGCATAGGGTTAATCCCTTGTGAGGTCCTGAATTGTTATAATACTGCCCGTGATCTGCAAAGGTTTCTTAAAATATTGCTCCAGATAATAAATACATAAACGGATTTCTGCCAGGTGCTAAAACCAGAATGAAATAAATAAATAAATGTAAAAACTCCACATTAACTCCGAGTACTTACCAAGCGACTCGCTTCTTGACAGCCTGGTGTTCTCAGGAACCTCTGGCTCCATGTCCATTTTTCCTGCTGCGGATGATAGCGTTA